>NC_053425.1:28775219-29009427 GCF_007990345.1 Gossypium hirsutum | reverse complement strand
TCATTGTGAGTCATTTTTCCACTCGGTTGATCGGCTGAATAACCTGAAGGCAACTTGATGTTCCGCTTTCACTTGTTGACATATTAAACATCTCGAAACAAAGTCGGAGATGTCTCGCTTCATACCATGCCACCAAAACCGACGTTTCAAGTCGTTGTACATTTTCGTGCTCCCCGGGTGAATTGACATTCGGCTACAATGGGCTTCGTTCAGGATCATCGGAATGAGTTTCGAATTCCTTGGAACGCACAAACGACTTCTAAACCTCAAACAACCATCATCATCAATCTGAAACTCCGATTCCTTGTTCGGAACACACTCAGCTCGTTTTGCAACCAATTCATCATCGACTTTCTGAGCTTCATGAATTTGATAAGTCAATAATGGTTTGGCTTTTAATTCAGCTACTAACACATTGTCAGGTAGAACAGACAAGTGTACATTCATCGCTCGCAAAGCAAACAGTGATTTCCGGCTTAAGGCGTCCGCAACCACATTAGCCTTTCCCGGGTGGTAATGACAAGCTCGTAATCTTTCAACAATTCAAGCCAACGTCTTTGTCGCAGATTCAAGTCCCGTTGAGTCATCAAATATTTGAGACTTTTGTGATCCGAAAACACATGGCACTTCTCACCAAACAAATAATGTCGCCATATTTTCAATGCAAACACAATGGCGGCTAGTTCGAGATCATGGGTCGGATAATTTCTCTCGTGTGGCTTCAATTGTCTCGACGCATAGGCCACAACTCGACCTTCTTGCATCAATAAACCCAAGTAGGGCGTCACTATAAACGACAAACTCCCCGATTCGGGTTGTACCAAAATTGGAGCTTCAGTCAGAGCAGTTGATCGAAACTTTTCTGACATTTCTCCGTCCATTCGAACTTAACATCCTTCTGAAGTAGCTTCGTCATTGGTGTGGCTATCATCGAGAAACCTTTGACAAATCGTCGGTAATAACCGGCGAGCCCTAGAAAGCTCCGGACTTCAGTAACATTTCTCGGAGGCTTCCAGTTAAGTATGGCTGAAATTTTGCTCGGGTCAACCCGAATACCCGATGCGGATACCACATGACCCAAGAAGCTAACCTCTCTTAGCCAGAACTCACACTTACTGAACTTAGCATATAACTGCTTATCCCGCAAAATTTGCAACACTAGCCTCAGATGCTCAGCATGTTCGGCCTCATCTCTTGAATAGACCAAGATGTCATCAATAAACACAACTACGAACCGATCCAAATACGGCCTAAAGATCCGATTCATCAAATCCATAAACACCGCAGGGGCATTAGTGAGCCCAAACGGCATCACTAAGAACTCATAGTGACCGTACCTCGTTCTGAAAGCAGTTTTGGGTACGTCCGAATCTCGAATCCGCAACTGATAATAACCTGATCTCAAATCTATCTTTGAAAACACCGATGCCCCTTTAATTGATCGAACAGATCATCAATACGCGGCAACGGATATTTATTCTTTATCGTCACTTTATTCAGTTGACGATAATCAATGCACAACTTCATGGTTCCGTCCTTCTTTTTCACGAACAATACTGGTGCACCCAAGGTGAGAAACTCGGTCGAGCGAAACCTCTATCCGTCAATTCTTGCAACTGAGCTTTCAACTCTTTTAACTCGGTTAGTGCCATACGATACGGAGCGATCGAAATAGGCGTAGTTCCAGGTACAAGCTCAATACCAAACTCTACCTCCCGAACAGGCGGCAAACCCGGTAACTCTTCAGGAAAAACATCCGGGTATTCACAGACCACCGGCACCGATTCGGGTTTCTTTTCTAATCCTTGTCATCAAGTACATACGCGAGGTATGCTTCGCACCCTTTCCTTACATATTTCTGGGCCAACATTGCTGATATTACAGCTGGCAACCCCTTAAGTCCGCAGACTCAACTCGGATTATTTCGTTATTTGCGCACCTCAAATCGATAGTCTTGCTTTTGCAATTCACAACCGCATCATGCGCGGTTAACCAATCCAAACCAAGAATAACATCAAACTCGTCGAATGGCAAAAGCATCAAATCAGTCGGAAAACAGGATTCTCGGATTATTAGAGGGCATCTCTTACACACTTTATCAACAAGTACGCATTGACCCAAAGGGTTTGATACTCGAATTACGAGCTCAGTAGACTCAACAGGTAGAGTCTTACTGGTTGCTAAGGTTTCGCATACATATGAATGAGTAGAACCAGGGTCAATCAATGCAATCACATTAGTATCAAAGAGAGTGAAGGTACCAGTGATGACGTCGGGGGAGGATGCCTCCTCTCGTGCGCGAATGGCATATGCTCTAGCAGGAGTACGGTTCTCGGCGTGATCAGCCGTATCAGAGGCCCCCCTCTGACTACCACCCCTGCCTCCTAATATTCTCGGTGGTCTACCTCTAGATGTCACTCCACTAGTCTTGCACCTTGAATCTTATTCTTCTCATCCAGCTCCGTGCAATCTCTAATGAAGTGGTCCTTCGAACTGCATCCGTAACAGGCCCTGTTAGTAGACTTGCCCCAACATTCACCTAGGTGTCGTCTTCCACATTGGGGACATTCAGGTTTCTCGTGACGATTATTGCCCACACTAGCTACCGAAGTAGTTCGGGAGCCCATCGATGGTCTTGCCCTGATGGAAATTCCCGCAGTCGCCCTCGACTTATTAATGTCCTCCCTGAACTTCTTCACAGCTGAGAACGGAACTTTACCCGTCGATCTTTTACGATAATCTCTAGCTTCAAATTCAGCCTTCCTCTTCTCCTTTCCAAGTTCCTCCGCCTTGCAGGCTCGTTCGACTAGTGTTACGAATTCCTTTATTTCCAAAATACCCGTTAGTAGCTTTTAAATCTTCATTCAATCCTTCCTCGAATCTTTTGCACATAGCAACCTCATCAGCTACACACTCCCGGGCATACCTACTAAGTCTTACGAATTCATGTTCGTATTCAGATACAGTCATACGGCCTTGCTTGAGTTCCAAGAACTCCTTACGCTTCTGGTCAATGAACCGTTGGCTAATAAATTTCTTCCGGAATTCCGTTTGAAAGAAGTCCCAAGTTACTCGCTCGTTCGGGACTATGGAAATCAAGGTCCTCCACCAATAGTAGGCTGAGTCTCGCAACAAAGATACAGCACATTTTAGACATTCATCGGGTGTGCATGACAATTCATCGAACACCCGAATGGTGTTATCAAGCCAGAACTCGGCCCTTTCGGCGTCATCAGTTACTATGGCCTTGAACTCCTCGGCCCCACGCTTCCTAATCAAGTCTACAGGTGGCTTACTCAGCCTCACAGGATCAGTGACTGATGGCCTTACAGGCTCTTGGGGTGGATTATTCAAATTTGGGAATTGTTGGACAGCCGGGTTGGCTCGGGCATATTGCGCGACCCACTCATTCATCATGGTAAAGAAGGCTTGTTTAGCCCCCTCACCTTGATTATTCGCAGATGACTGAGGTTCAACAGGCGGCGTCCCTTGTGCAGGAGCAGCCGCTACGCTCTCAACGTCATCCGCTAGGGTTCTTTCTTCACCGGGATCCATTTACTAATCAAGACAAAACATTTCAACCGTCAGAAGTCATCACCCTTTTAAACATTAACATTATGGCATGTATAGCTAGACTCATACGTGCTATGGTAGTCCTAGACCCGACTAAACCTGGCTCTGATACCAATAAAATGTAACACCCCGAACCCGAAACCGACGCCGGAGTCGAACACGAGGTGTTAACTGGCTTTAACCCCTTACAAAATTTATTTTCCAGACACTGCCCAATCTGTGTACTAGCCGCTTTAAAAATCATATCTTGAGTTTCGTAACTCGAAAATCAGTTTCGTAATTTTTTCCAGAAACTAGACTCATGTGCCCATCTATGTATTTTTTTCTAGAATTTTTGGTTGGGCCAATTAGTACAGTTTATTAGTCGAAGTCCCCCAAGTTGCAGGGGTCGACTACACTGACCTTTTCCCATTACGACTGGGATATCTCCCTGCACGGGGCTTCAATACTGTTTGCCGTTTGTTTCTATGAAATCTAGACTCAGAGAGGAATCTGCACATATATGGTACGACATCTAATTATCTCTGGTTAATTTATAATGAATTTCCAAAGTCAGAGCAGGGAATCCAGAAACCGTTCTGGCCCTGTCCCACTAAAATCTGATTATCTCTTAATATACCACCCATATGATCTTTTCGTTGCTTCCTCATGAAAGCAGACTCATCGAGCTTCGATTACATAATTTATTCATCAATTAATTCCACTCCCACTATTTTTAGTGATTTTTCAATCTCATGACACTGCTGCTGCCAGCATCTGTTACGAAAGTAACTAGGTCCATTTCATGCCTACCCTTGATCCAATTCAATCGAACATTCGTGCCATTTTCGCATGGCTTAAAGTTTACATGCCATAATTCAAACACAACGTACTAGCTTATACATGCCAAAATGATCTTCTAAACACACTAAGAAGAAAGTACCAAAACTTGCTATCCGGTGTGATGACTTCAATGACGGCCCGACCCCGCAAAAATAGATGAGTCCAAGCAACCTATAGTGGGTGACAAGGAAACATCGAGTGAGTTTATAACTCAGTAAGTCATAAGCAATGCACTACCATCTATCAACAACATTATCACAAGAGGAAACAAAATGAAACGAGACAATTTACTCCATCCATACCGAACCATACCATAGTTCCTCCAACTTATCAATTCAATTTCATATCAATTCATGCATTCACATTCTATATACTCATCAATAGGACATTGAAGCAATTTCATAAATCGATTTGTTTTCGTTACAATCAAATGACTATACGGCCTTTCACCCATCCTACGATAAAACTTATGTATGTGACTTCAAGAATATTAGTCACATAGGTTCGAACTTACCGAGCTCAACACCAAGTATAAGCATAGCACCTATTAGCCACGTACTCAAGACACTTACCCGACCCGCTGTCCGCGATCGACTCAATAGTGTGCACACATAGTGTCATATAATTCACAATGTATATTGAGCCTGACACTCAGTCTATATAATCAACTCGCCACTTAGTGCCAAGTAATCAAATCGCAACTTAGTTACTAGTGACTCCCTAGTGCCGCTGGTCAATTCGCACACTTTGCATCATATTCATTCGCACACTGATGCAACATAGTCAATCGCACCCTGTGTGTACAATTTAATCCCGCGCACTTAGCGTCCTCTCATGTCAAATGGTTACCGCACTTTAGTGCCGAGATCAACAACTCAGTACATCTTACCTCTTTTCATTCATTCAACAATTTCATCATCACATACGTACATGCATATATATATGTATATTTATTCATTCCAATCAGCATCAATACATACACATTATGACCATTGAAATACTACCCACTACATGCTTATGACTTCTTATGTTGGGTAAAATAATTCCGAGTCGGCTACTCGATGACCTTCGATTTCCCCTTTGGAGCCTCTTCTTTAGTTCTTGAGCTTAATAATACAAATAAGAGTATTCAATATTAACTCAATAACATGAATTATTATCACATTCGGCAATCACACATCATTAAATTTTCAAACCAAGATGTCATTATATGACCACATATACACATATCCATAACTCGTCAATAATTATAATGAAATCATGTACCCACTTTAATATATGCCGAATATACTTAATCATACATACACTAACCAAAACAATTTCCAAAATCTTCATATCATTTATAACACTAGCCGATTGCCCTCACCAAGTTACCTATGTTTTCAACAATTCTTCATTGATCAAGCACATATTCGCTAAGAAATGCAATTTAGCAACCTCGATTTAAGTATTAACTTTACCACATATCAAAATGTACATTTCTTATCATGTGACCACGTATATTCGGTCATGCATACACACATAAATCAATTTGGAGATCTATCAATCCAACATACATTCGGCACCTTCATCCACCATTCTACCAAGCATGTAATATTCAAACACAACCAAACCCACATTCGGCCTAGCTCAAAAAGGTAGCCGATTTATTTTTTTTTATAGTTCAAACACTCCTCTATCATCATTCACCTAACTTTAACATGAAACAACAAAACTCACCATTTCTCATCCAAAAACATGAACAACAACCATTCCTTGAACCCTTTCTTCATGACCGATTGCTCATGTTATCAACAAGATTCAAGGTTTAAACTGGGCTATTTAAAACATGCATGCATCTCAAAGACAACATCAACTTACCTTAGTCTAGCAACCACCATAGCCGATTTTCTCAAGCTTTTTTCCCCTCCTTTCTTCCTCTATTCGGCCAAGGATGTTCAAGAATGAATCCTTTTTTTTTTCTTTCTTCCAATTCACGGCAACAAGGGGGTGAGACCATGTTTTTTTTTTTCCATCACCCTTCCTTTCATTTTTTAATCAACCATTTATTTTTTTTTACATGATCCTGCATAATGTGGAGAATTTCCACATGCATGCCGCCACTACATATTAGAGGATTGAATGCAGTCCTTTCTCCACATGCCTAATAGCTCATGATTCTATCACATTTTTAAATTTTCTCATATAGTCCTATTGACTAAATTCACATGCAATCGACTAATCGAAGCTTGAAATTTTTACACATTCATGATTACATATCTAGACAATAACATACATCAACCTTCGGTGACTCGGTTTAGCGGTCCCGAACCACTCCCGCTAGGTCAATTTTGGGCTATCACAAGATTGCTCGTTGGGACGTGGGCTCTATTTTGGTAAAATTTAAGCCATTTGGTACATATTTGATGGTTACATTTTAAACTTCACATTTGGTGCATAATTACACAACTATCCTTACACAAAAATCATTGCAAATATATACCAGAATATTGCATTTAACCCTTTCAAATCAACAAATCCAATATACTTCAATTGATATCAAAACATATCAATTCAACTTGTTCGATTTCAACCTATTTAACCATTCACTTATCCATTCAATGCCATATTCCTACTATGCTAATTCATACAAAAACATGTCATTTTAAGTGTTATTCACAAATCTCAACATTTTACCATAACTTACATATGCAAGTAGCCTTTAACTTACTAAAATTAAACATTAAGGAGTGGTTCAAACAAAAAATATCATTCTAATATTCACAATTCATAGCACTTATTTACGTGCCAAAAAATTAAGCTTTAAATGATTAAAAGACTACTGAAGCAATAACGGGATAGTGTGAGCTTCTCGTCGATTTGCTAGACTTGTTTCGCAAGTTGGTAATCTAAAAGGAAAATGAAGGCAACAAAGTAAGCATATTGAATGCTTAGTAAGTCCATATGAAATTACTTAACTTACTTTGACATTTCAACATTTTAGTATTTAAGACATTGATACATAACATGGCACCTTTTGGCATCCTTATACTTAATATGCATTCAACAAATACCGCCAATAAGTTAGTTTACTTACATATCAAGGAATTACAATACAAATCACATGCACATATTCAACAATTCAATATAGCCTCATATACCATCCAATTCATATTCAATTTGTAAAAATATATGTACCAGCCCGTTTTTAGTCAAATTGAAACAGTGGTTTCAGGACACAAATTCAAAGTCAAATAATTATTTTATTATTATTTTATTGTTTACTGTATGATAGTATAATTCTGTAAAAGTTTCGTTAAGAAATTTTATCATTTGAGTGATTAATTTGATAAAAAGGACTAAATCACGTAAAGTGCAAAACTAAAGTTCTATAAGCTAAAATGGTTTAATAGCTATGAAATTAAATGTTTGAAGGGTTTATGTTGTAATTAGACCACTAATATCATGATTGGACAATTATTGACATGCATTAAGTGATTCTAATGATTTATAACTAAGGTTAATTAAGTAAATATGTAAATAAACATAAAATAAATAAAACAAATTCATAATTCATAATTTCGTGTCCATCTTCTTCATTGCGAAAATTGAAGAGAAGAAAAGCCATTTTTTAGGGTTTCATTCAGTCATGCTATCTTTGCTCAATTAGGTACGATTTTTGTTCCTTTTTCATGATTTCTATGATTTTGAGATCGTTGCAGCTTAATTAGCTAGCCCAGGGACTATTTTACAAAACCGTTAAAGGTTTAGGATGTTTCCATTGATGAATATGTATGAGCTTTAATGATTAATGATAGATTATGAATGTTTGATGATAGCTATAAAAGTTTTGTTAAGTGATTTTAGTGAAAATGCAAATTAGGGATTATATTGTGAAATATGGAAACTTATGGTTAATATATGAAATAAATGAAAACTATGGGCTACTAGGACCTAATTGAAATTTGGCTAGCATGGTTTAGGTGGAATTTCATGAATTTGTGTTTTTATGAAAAAAGGACTAATTTGTAAAAAATTTGAAATATTAGGGGAAAAAGTGTAATTTTTCCATAATGTGAAATTTGGATTAAATTGAATAGGGTGATGATTAAATAAGTTAAATTTGATATTATATAGATCAAGAAAAATGAAGTTCAAATCTAGATCGGGGGAAAAACAAAAAATTGACTAGTAGATCCATTTCGCTATTTTACGATCAAAGTAAGTTTGTATAATTAATAAGCCTAATATTATACATGTCTATATGCTTAAATATTATAATTGCGATATTACGACACTATGGAATCTATCGACAGAGCATTGACACAGTGAGAATCCCGGTTGAACCTTAGGAATAGATTGGATATCAGTGACATGTCATTAGGGGCTGCTATGATTATATGATTCGGGTGCTAGTTCTGTACGTTTAACGCTGGCTGAGTATACCGGCATGTGTTGCAGTTACATGACAGCTTGTGTGAGCAACATCATGTAGCTACATCTTGAACGACAACTTGTGTGAGCAGGCCCATTGATAGCTTGAGAGTGAGCATATATATGTTATGAGATTAAAATAACTTTGGTTATGTATGAGGCACTTCGATGTGAGATTCCCGAGTATCTAATTATTCTGAAAGGTTCAACGGGAAAAGATGATGGTACGAGGATGTAAGCAATGATACGTATCAGTTTAGGTACTCATGGTAAGTTCTGTAAGTAAATGATAATTAATAAGTTTTATGAAGTAAGTGAAAGTTGATGAATTTCTACATGATACATAGAATTATGGCAATGTGCAAATTGTTGAATTGAATGTGTTAATTATATTTATTTATGTTCTTTAAATTGTAAATGAATTGGAAAATTATACTTATTAATCATATGAGCTTATTAAGCTATAAAGCTTACTCAATATATTTTTTCAGTGTTTTATAGTGATTTCAAAGCTAGCTCGAATTCGGGGATCGTCAGAGACTTCATCACACTATCAAGCTATCACTTGGTACTTTTGAACTTAAGTATATTGAGTATATGGCATGTATAGGAACTTTGATCACTTTGGTTATGGATTGTTAATGAATGTAGCCATTTGAAATGGCTTGTAAATGTTAATTTTTTGGTTTTGTATATAGCCATAGGAGGTGGCTTTTTTTGGTATAGTTGATCATGTATATATATGTGCTTATGATTTGTGGAACTTTTTGGATGATAGTTATGCGATGTTTGATGATAGTAAGTATTATGAATAGCAAATGGTTAATGAATTGAGAATTGTATGCTTGTGAATTTAGGTAAAATAATGCATGTTTAGAAAATGACCATTTTGATGATTTGATGTAACAGCCCGATTTAGACCCTACTCGGAACGGTGGTTTTGGGACCACGAATTTGAGTCGAAAAAATATTTTAAAATTTTTCTGTGTTTATTCTATGAGAATTTATATCTGTGAAAATTTCTTAATTTAATTTTGTCGTTTAGGTGTCCGATTAAATAAAAGGACTTAATCGCGTAAATTAAAAAGTGGGTAGTTTGTTTTGTAAAAGGGCTTATTTGTTGATGGCTTTCTAAATGGGAGTAGTTGTGATGAAATTAGCCCATTATATATGAAGTGGACGGTAGTGGGCATGATATATGTGATTTTATAATTTATTAACTAAGGTTAAACAGTAAAATAATAAAAAGATAATATATATGTTATAATTTATGATAAATAAAACAAAGTGCTCATATTATTATTTCAACCATAGCCGAATATAAACAAAAGAAATAGGAGAAGTTAGGTTCGGCCATCTTCCAAGCAAAAATCAAGGTTCGTTCTTTGTCGGCTTTTGATAATTTCTACGTTTTTGAGATCGTTGCTTCGAGTACTACAAAACCCATGCTTGAATTTTTGATTTTGATGAATATTTTGAGTTGTACCATTGTTGATAGCTTGTGATTTTTTGTTGTTGATGATGAAAAATGAAAGATATGTTTTAGATTAACATATTTTGTATTGGAGTTTTTGATGATTTTGAGTAATTAGGACTTAATTGCAAAAATAATAATTTGAGGGACTAAAATGTGAAATTGATAAAATATATGGACTTGTATGAGCATGGGTACTATTCAGCCTAACATGGGTGTTGAGAAATTTTGTATATTTTGTGTTCTGTGCAATAGAGACTAAATTGTAAAAATTGTAAATGTTAGGGGTAAAATGGTAATTTGCCTATTTATGTGTTTTTGGATTAAATTGAATGGAAATATGTTTGAATGAGCTTAATTTGAATATGTTTAGATCAAGAAATAAAGAAATCGAATTTGGACCGGGAAAAACGAAAGTTGTCGACTAGCAGCCCCGTTCTGTTTTACGACATCCGAGGTAAGTTTATTTGCAAATAGACGTGTTTATTTGGTAATTAAATGTTATATATATATGCTGTTATGAAATGTGGAATTTTACTATGCTATGGCCGAAAATGATTAAATTTGACTACTACACTTTCGAGTTCAATTCGACCGAGTTACGACGTCCGAAAGCCCCGTATGAACCTTAGGAATAGCTAGGATACATATGTCATGACATAGGATTCCGGTATATGTGTGCGAGTAAGTCCATGGCATCGATATGTGGTTCCGATATGTGTTTTACGAGTAAGACCCTATCTGGGACAGTGGCATCGATATGTGGTTACATGTAAGACCACGTCTGGGACGTTGGCATTGTACCATTTATATGATTATTCGAGTGTCCTATCCAATTCCGAATGGTTCATCGGGAAAAGGTAAATTGTGCATGATTGTGTAATACGAGTAAAATGGCCAAGTATGAATTAATTGTTTGGCTATTAATGATAAGGTAAGTTGGTACTCGGTATTTGTTTTATTCACACATAATTGATGATAATGACTTTAAGTGATGTTAGCATATGTATATTCGGCTTGTAGTTATATAAAATTATTATGAGAAAATGACTCATAATTAAATGTAATATATGTTTTGGTATAATTGGTCTTGTTGACTATTTATGTATATATATGCAATACTACATAGTGATATTTTTTTTAGCTTATGTGTAAAGTATATGCAAGCATGATTATAATATAATTAGTGGTTTTTTTTTTATGGAAGTTGAATATTAATATACCCAAATGGTCAGGTGAGTATCTAGCCAAGTAAAAAAATGCAATTACTTGTATATAAATAAATATGTGCATTCGGCGGAGTATAATAAAGTGGTTGGTAAGTTGATTGAAAAATAGACAATGTGTGTATTTGATCATTCGGCCAATATGATGTTTAAGTGCAAATGTATATATGTGGATGTACTTATAAGTATAACTTGAGATTAAATGGTATTTAGTTACTATAAATAATAATTAACTTAATTGAATTAAATACTTTGTTGGGTTTGCTATTTGTTTATGACTTACTAAGCTATATTAGCTTATTTTGTGTATCCTTGTTCGTTTTATAGATACTAGAAATCAAGTTACAGGCTCGGGGATCATCTGCGAAGTTCATCACACTATCTACTATTTTGGGGTACCTTTCTAAGTTAAATTCGAATTATGGCATGTATAAGCTGAAGTGTGGTTAAAATGATAAATTTTGGTTGTGTATAAAGCCATGTGAAAATGGCTAATCAAAATGTTTGAATTAAATGATGCTAGGTATGGTCTATGATGATTATGGTTGAATGTTGCAGGTTATATATCTATGATTATTACGTGTGATAAATCTTGCATGTTTAAGAAATGAGCAATGGCTTGAAAGAATCGCGACTAATCCATCGATGTAAATTTTTATGTGAAATAGATTTGTGAACCTGGTGAATATGTTTGTGACTTAGTAATGTTCATGATTCGATGTTTTAACTTTTGTTAGGGTTCGAAAAATATGGCAAGGTTTATTACGATATATTTTTGTCCACTTGTGCTTTGGTAGGTATGATCATGATAATATGAAAATGGTTTATGTGTGATTTAATGAGAATGTATTGTAATATGTCAAATAGACATGACATATGTTTGTATTTAATTAAAGTCCTGCATATGCATTTAGTTATAAATGAGAGTGTTGTAGTAGTAGCATAATATGCATGAAATGGTAATGTATTCTACTATATTATCCATATAAATATATATGTTTGAGTATCCATAAATGTGATTTTACATATTATGTCTTAAGTGTGATTTGATATAACATGCATGCAAATGTGTCTTAGGACACATGTAGAGTAAGATAAGAAATTTTACTTATGGTTTAAGTAATTTTTAAGGTGATAAACGCAAAAGATTTATATATAAATATTTACTTGTTATTTACAAGTTCGCAAATTTGTATTTAAAATTTATAAATTTAGTTGTAAGATGTGAGTTGTATATGTGTATATATATATGAGATTCGTATAGGCTATCATATCACTAATGCCACATGTATACAATAATAGGTATATTAGTTTATGGTTTTTAAAAAAAATTAGGAAATTTTCGAGACTAACTCATGTGATTATGTAATGTTTATTATAATTGATCGGAATTGTGTTTATTCCAAGGGATACAGGTTAGAGGTGTTACATTTGAAAAGGTGAAATTTGGCATAAAATTGGATGGTATCATATGGTGTTGTATATCTTGGATTAGTTGGTGTTGGAAATGGTATGAAATATGCTTGATTGAGGTTGATTGAATGCCTATTATATGCTATGTTTTGTGTCATTTGAGTTTGGTGTAGGTACATGCAAATTGGGTGGCAAAATGGCTTGGTAAATAACCTATTTTTGTCCACACGGGCAGAGACACGGGCATGTGTCTCAGCCGTGTGTGACACACGATCAGGTTACACAGTCGTGTGTCCCCTGGTGTTGAAATTGAAATAAAGCCAATATGATCCACATGGTTTAGCACACAGGCGTGAGACTTGGTCATGTGGTATAAGTCAGTATACCCTACAGATTTGGCACAGCCTAGCACATGGCCTGGTACACAGGCGTGTGTGCCTATTTTTAGGGTACACGGGCGTGTGTGTTGGCCGTGTGACCCAAGTTAGAGAGTTACACGAGGTCAGACACAGGTTGGGACACGGCCATGTGATTCTATTTTGAATGTCCACACGGCCTGTGACACGGGCATATCTTTGGCCGTGTGAGACACACGGTCGGGCCACACGGGCATGTGTCCCCTGTATTTTGAAAATTTTCTAAGTTTTCCTAAAGTTTCATAAGTTATCGATTTAGTCCCGAATCATCTCGAATGCATGTTTTGGCCTTGTAGGCTCATAATAGGGACAATATTATTGATATTGAATGATGATTGTTTGATATTGGAATATGTATGTGAATATATGGTTAATTGTATAGTAAGCCTAGTAATGCTCCTTAACCCTATTTTGGTGTTGAATACGGGTGAGGGTGTTACATTTATTAGTATACGAGCTACGGTTTAGTCAATTCTCGGACTAATGTAGCGTGTGTGAGAGTCTAGCTATACGTGCAATATATATAATCTGTGATAATGTGATATCTCCTGACAGTTTTAAATCGTGTTTTCGTATAGTAAATGGATCCCAATCGAGCTGTAGTTGATGATATTGAAAGTAACGCGCTTGCCTCCATTCACGGAGTAGCACAATTAGAGTTGAGACCTGTATCGTGTAGCCAGGGAGGAGAGGCTAAAGAAGCCTTCTTCCAAATAATGAATGAGTGGTTTATGGAGGTTGTTTAAACAAATCTGACTGCTCAACAACTTCCACCCTCACCTAATCCCTAACTGATTCCTGTAGCTCCTCAAAGTGTGGAATTTCTACGATTGAATAAGCCGCTAGTTGATAAGATTCGAAAGCACGGAGCCGAAGAGTTTTGAGCTAATGTTGATGACGATCCTGAGAAATCAGAGTTTTTGCTTGAAAACACTATCAGAGTATTTGATGAGCTTTCTTGCACACCGACAGAGTGTTTAAAATGTGCCGTATCACTTCTGAGGGACACTGCATATCAATGGTGGAATACTTTGTTGTCTGTGGTACATAGAGAAAGAGTTATCCAGGAATTCTTTCAAGCTGAATTCTGAAAGAAATACATCAATCAAAGGTTTGTTGCTAAAAACACAAAGAGTTTCTAGAGTTGAAACAAGGTCGTATGTCTGTGACAAGCGAGAGTTTGTGAGACTCAGTAAATATGCTCAGCAATGTGTTTCAACCAAAGCAATTATGTGTAAAAGGTTCGAAGATGGATTGAACGAAGACATCAGACTGTTGGTCAGGATTCTAGAATTGAAAGAATCTGCTGTTTTAGTTGACCGAGCTTGCAAAGCTGAAGAATTGGGCAAAGAAAAGAGAAAAGCTAATTTCGAGGCTAGAGATTCAGGAAAAAGATCGATGAGCAAATCATATCAATCCTCGTCAAAGAAATCAGGATATTTATATACTCGTTCGAATGCTTCAATTGGGTATCCAAACAGAGATCGTGGAAAGCAATACTTGAGTTCTAAAGCTCAAGCTCCGTCAATAGTGAGCGTTGGTAGTGCTAGTTCCATAGACTTGAATGTCAATGATGGGGAAGACGACATCCTAGTGAAAGCAGAATAAATGACCAGACTTTTTTCAGATGTGGCTCGCAAGATCACCTTATCCGAGATTACCCTGAATTAGTTGAGAAAGATAAATTTCAGAATGCAAGAATGCGTAACACAGCTACTAGAGGAAGACCACCTAGAAATGTGGGATATGTGACTAGCAGTAAAGGAATGACAAAGGATTCGATTGTGAGATCGAGGCCAGAGCACCTGCTAGAGCTTATCATGCTTGCAAATATGCGTCGTCACCTGATATTATCATCGATACATTTTCTCTTTATGACACTAGTGTAATTGCTTTGATTAATCCTGGATCAACTTATTCATATATCTGTATGAATTTAGTTTCTAGTAAGAGTTTGCCTATTGAGTATACCGAGTTTATGGTTAAAGTGGCGAACCCTTTAGGCAAATATGTTTTAGTTGAAAGTTTGCAAGAGTTGTCTTTTGATGATTCGAGGTTACTGTTTTCTGGCTAATTTAATACCGTTTGATGAGTTCAATGTAATTTTGGGTATGGTTTGGTTGACACTACATGATGTTGTTGTGAATTGTAGACGAAAGACTATTGAATTGAAATGCCAGAATAGTGAAATCATTTGAATTGAATCAGATGAGTTGAGTGAATTGCCTATTGTGATTTCATCTATGTCAACTCAGAGATGTGTGAGAAAAGGTTGTGAAGCTTATCTTGCTTATGTACTGGATACAATAGTGTCTGAATCAGAGATTGAATCAGTACTAGTAGTATGTGAATATCCAAATGTATTTCTAGAAGAGTTACCGGGGCTGCCACCGATTACAGAAGTTGAGTTTGCTATTGAATTGGTATCGAGAACATCACCGATAGCGATAGCTCCATATAGAATGGCTCTAACAGAGTTGAAAGAGTTGAAAGCTCAGTTGCTAGAGTTAACAAATAGAGGTTTTGTACGACCTAGTTTTTCAAGCTGGGTTGCGCCAGTGCTATTCGTAAAGAAGAAAGACGATCAATTAGACTTTGTATTGATTATTGTCAGCTCAACAAGGTTACGATAAAGAACGAGTATCCATTTTTGAGAATCGATGATTTGTTCTATCAGTTGAAAGGGGTAAGGATGTTCTTCAGGATTGATTTGAGATCGAGCTACTATCAATTGCAAGTTAAAGATTTGGATGTACTGAAAACTGCATTCAAAACAAGGTACGAGCATTATGAATTTCTTCTTATGCCTTTCAAATTAACCAATGCTCCTACAGTCTTTATGGATTTGATGAATCGAATCTTTAGACCGTATTTAGATAGATTTGTGGTTGTATTCATTGACGACATTCTGATCTATTCAGGAGATGAGTCTAAGCATGTCGAGCATTTGAGGATTGTGCTACAAACTTTGAGAGATAAGTAATTGTTCGCTAAATTCAGCAAATGCGAGTTTTGGCTTCGAGAATTCAGATTTTTGGACATATGTTTTGACTGAAGGTATACGAGTTGATCCGAGCAAGATTTCAATCATTTTTACTGGAAACCACAGAGAAATGTATCTGAAGTTAGAAGCTTTCTGGGATTAGTTGGTTACTATTGAAGTCTTGTTAAGGGATTCTCGATGATTACTACACCGATGACTAGATTGCTACAGAAATATGTGAAATTTGAGTGGTCCGAAAAATGTCAACAAAGTTTCGATCAGTTGAAAGCATTACTAAATGAGGCACCAGTTTGGTTCAACTTGAGTCGGGTAAAGAATTCATGATTTTCAGTGACGTGTCATTAAATGGTTTGGGTTGTGTTTTGATGCAAGAGGGAAAAGTGATAGCTTATGCCTCCAAACAGTTGAACCCGCATGAGAAGAATTATTTGAAGCATGATTTAGAGTTGGCCGCTATTGTGTTTGCATTGAAAATTTGGCGACATCATTTATACAGTGAAAAGTGTCATATCTTTACCGATCATAAGAGCTTGAAGTATATAATGACTCAGAAAGATTTGAACTTGTGTCAAAGAAGATGGCTCGAGTTGTTGAAAGACCATGAGTTAGTGATTGCTTATCATTTAGGGAAAGCGAATGTAGTTGCAAATGCTTTGAGTAAAAAATCATTATTTGCTTTGCAAGCAATGAATAATCAACTAATCTTATCTGATGATGGTTCGATTCGAGCAAATTTGAAAGCTAAATCGGTATTACTTCAATAGATTTGTGAAGCTCAGAAGTGTGATAATGAATTGCAAGCCAAAAGAGTGCAATGAGAGTCGAATAATGACTCAGACTATTAGATTGGATCTGATAATTATTTAATGTTTCGAAATAGAATTTGTGTACCAAAGAATTCTGAACTTATTCAAAAAATTCTACACAAAGCACATAGTGGTTGTTTATCTGTTCACCCGGGGAATACAAAAATGTACAATGATTTGAAACAGTTGTATTGGTGGTCGGGCATGAAACGAGACATTTCAGAGTTCATGTTGAGATGTTTAGTTTGTCAACGTAAAAGCCAAGCATCAAGTGCCTTCGAGATTGTTATAGCCTATAATGATACCTGAATGGAAATGGGATAGAGTTACAATGGATTTCGTATCGGGTTTGCCCCTGTCTCTAAAGAAGAAAGATGTTATATGGGTTGTCGTTGATCGATTGACGACATCTACACATTTCATTCCAGTACATATAGACTATTCGTTTGATAAATTGGCTAAATTACACATTTCTGAGATCATTAGATTGCACGGGGTACTAGTTTCTATCATTTCAGATAGAGATCCGAAGTTTACGTCACAATTTTGGAAGAAATTGCAAGAACCTTTAGGTACGAAGTTGAACTTTAGTACCGCATTTCATCTACAAACTAATGGTCAGTCTAAGAGAATGATACAAATTCTCGAAGATATGCTTCGTTATTTTGTTTTAGAATTTAAAAGCAATTGGGAGAAATATTTGCTATTGGTTGAATTTGCGTATAACAACAGTTTTCAATTGAGCATAAGGATGGCAACGTATGAAGCTTTGTATGGTCACAAGTGCCGAACTCCGTTGTACTGGACCGAGCTTAGTGAGAAAAGATACACGGGGTTGATTTGATTAGAGAGAATGAAGAAAAAGTAAAAGTAATTCGTGACAGTCTGAAAATAACTTCAGATTGACAAAAATCGTACCGAATTTGAAATGTAAAGATATTGAATTTCAGATCGGCGACAAAGTATTTCTGAAAGTATCTCCGTGGAAGATAATTCTTCAATTTGGTCACAAAGGCAAGCTCTGAGATTCATTGGGTTGTATGAGATTATCAAAAGAATAGGGCCAGTAGCGTATCGGCTAGCTTTACCATCAAAGTTAGAAATGATCCACAATGGATTTCATGTGTCGATGCTACGACGGTATCGATCAGATCCATCGCATATCATTTCTCCAACTAGGATAGAAATTCAACCTGATATGACGTATAACGAAAAACCGATCAGAATTTTAGCTCAAGAGGTTAAAGAATTGAGAAATAAATGCATAGCTTTGGTGAAATTCTTATGGCAACATTACGGGTTCGAAGAGGCTATGTGGGATCCCGAGGAAGCTATGAGAAAATAGTACCCTAACCTCATTTCTGGTCAGATTTTCGAGGACGAAAACCCCTAAAGGGGGAGAGTTGTAACAGGCTGTTTTTAGTCAAATCAGAACAGTGGTTTCGGGACCTCAAATCCAAAGTTAAAATAATTATTTTATTATTATTTTATTATTTACAGTATGATAGTATAATTGTGTGAAAGTTTCGTTAAGAAATTTTATTGTTTGAGTGATTAATTTGATAAAAAGGACTAAATCGCGTAAAGTGCAAAACTGGAGTTCTATAAGCTAAAAGGGTTTAATAGCTATGAAATTAAATGTTTGAAGGGTTTATGTTGTAATTAGACCACTAATAGCATGAGTGGACAATTATGGACATGCATTAAGTGATTCTAATGATTTATAACTAAGGTTAATTAAGTAAATATGTAAATAAACATAAAATAAATAAAACAAAATCATAATTCATAATTTGGTGTCCATCTTCTTCATTGCCAAAAATTGAAGAGAAGAAACGCCATTTTTTTAGGGTTTCATTCGGTCATGCTATCTTTGCTCAATTAGGTACGGTTTTTGTCTCATTTTTAATTATTTCTATGTTTTTGAGATCATTGCAGCTTAGTTTAGCTAGCCCAGGGACTATTTTACAAAACTGTTAAAGGTTTAGGATGTTTCCATTGATGAATATGTATGAACTTTAATGACTGATGATAGATTATGAATGTTTGATGATAGTTATACAAGTTTTGTTGAGTGATTTTTAGTGAAAATGCAAATTAAGGATTAAATTGTGAAATGCTGAAACTTTGTGGTTAAAATATGAAATAAATGAAAAATATGGGCTGCAATGGACCTAATTGAAATTCGGCTAGCATTAATGAATTTGTGTTTTTTTATGAAAAAAGGACTAATTTGTAAAGAAATTAAAATATTAGGGGCAAAAGTGTAACAGCCCATTTTTGTGAAATCGGAATAGTGGTTTTGGGGACCACAAATTCGAGCCAAAAATAAAATTTATTTTTATTTTATTTTATGGTTCGTAATATGATAGAAATGTCATGTGAAAATTTTGATAACGAAATTTTACCGATTATGTGTTTAATTACGGGAAGGATCAAATCGCATAAAATGCAAAAGTTGAATTCTAGTATCTAGAAGGATCAAATAGCTAAGGAATTCAAAACTTAAGGTCCTTATATTGTAATTAGACTATTAATAAAAATTTTGTAGATATTTTTGGATGATTCATCCATGGAAAATTAGAAAAAGGCTAAGGACTAAAATGGAAATCAAAATTATTAAAGATGATAAATTAATTAAATAGAAATAAAAATCATTTTTATCATCTTCTTCCCTAAAATATTCCATTGAAACCCTAGGAGAGAGAGAAGAAACTTTCTTGGCCAAATTGGGTAAGTTTTCTTGTCCCGTTTTTAGTAATTTTGATATTTTTGAAACCGGGATAGCTTAATCTATCTATTTGGGGGATCAATTTAAGAAGTTATTAAAACTTGAAAATTAGGTCATGGATGAATATGCTGAAAATTTGAAATTTATGGTAGAAAATGAAAGGTTGTTGATAGATAAATAACTTTTACAAAGTTATTTTTGATGAAAACATGATTTAGGGACTAAAATTTAAAGTTGTGAAAATTGAAGAAAAAATATGAATTTTATAGAATATATGTGCTGTAAATTTTATGGTGAAATTTTGGTTAGGCTTGGAATAGGGAGTAAATTGCATAAATTTCATTTTCTGAGCCTAGGGATGAAATTGGATTTTATGGAAAAGTTAGGGGAAAATGGTAATTTTTCCTAGGATGTAAATTGACTCCACTTGAATATGAAATGTGATAAATTGATATAAAATTTATCTGTCGAATAGACCAAATTCGGAGCTAGAACGCGGAAAGAGGAAAATGTCAGATTAGTAGATTTTATGTGCACGAACATTTATCGAGGAAAGTTCGTTGTAACTAAATCGTGTATGTTTATATGATTGAATTAAATGTTGTATTTGTTAATTGTATAAATATTGTATATATATGACATTAAAAATATATTTGACAAAGCCCGATCAATAATAATGCCTATAAATGATAAATGATAAAAATGTTACTTATATGTTTGAAATAAATGTGGAATGTGTTTATTTGAATTATATGAATGTTATAGATGTATGAAATAATCACATGCCTGATAATGCTTGAAAAATATTGAATCCCATTTGAATAAATGAAAAATCAATGGATATGTGATTTCCCGAAATGAATGAGGCCTTGCATTTGTTGCGGACGGGTAATTCTGAAATAAGTCCTCTCAAGCATATGTTATAGATTGGATTTAGTCTGGATGGGTAATCCAGATTAAGCTCTTCATAGAATATGTCATAAAAAAGATTTAGCATAGACTGGTAATCTTGACTAAGCTCTATTGAGTATATATATATTGGAGACAGGATTTAGCCTAGATTGGTAATCCTGTAGTATATATATGTGTGGCTCGAGAGTGTACTCTCTGAAATAGTACCTTATAGGTACCATTGGACATGAATTGATGGATTCTAATTTGTACACCCTAGGTGTACTACCTATGTATCCATCGATATTTCAAACAAATTCAACGGGTAAAAATCTTGACATGAGAAGATATGAATAAGAAATGAGTCATTACACGTAGTTGTCTGAAATACATGAAAATATGGATATGTGACAATTGACATATGAAAACATGAGATGATGATATTTGTACATGGAATTCATTTGATGAATATGTTCATCCTTGTTTATAGACTTGTACACTTTGAGTGTACTATTACTCGTGTGACATTGATATTTCAAGTGATATGAGTAAAGTTCTGATATGAAATAATCTGAACTCGAGATGAACTATTATGAAATTATACTTGTAATATAAAGAGATGATTTATACATGTTAAATGAATAAATGTTTTGGAAAGCATATGTGCCTGAAAATTTGATCGTTGTTGAGCCCATATATGTTTTGATGCTATTATGGAATATATGACTAACAAGGGCAATGAGGATGTGTGTAGGGCTTGAGGTCAAATTGATTGAATATATGTAATGCCCTAAAATTTAGGGTCTAGAAATTTTTGCTTATGTTGACACTAATTGCATGTTTGGTGGGTTGGTTAAGTGATTTGGGTGTGTTTGGGAATATTTGAGAGGTCTTGGGTTTCGAGTTTCGGCTTTTGAAGATTTTTGTTTTGCTCATAAAAGACCTTGAGCATTGGCACCTAGGCTTCATAGGTGATCGCGTATGTTTTATGAAAGAAAAAGCCTTGTGGCTTGGTGGCAGGTGGCGTAACTTGGCAATAGAGATAACTTGGGTTCGAATCCCATTACAAACAAGGAGCAATTATTTTGCTAGAATGGGACGGAAAGAGTTGTGTGGGATTTGAACTCTGGTAATGGGAGTTTGAATGGGTCATAGAGGTTGTTGTGGAGAATATCAAGGAAGGATAAGTGGAGAAAATCTTGGAGATTTTCAAGGAGTTGGAGAAGCGGGAGAGTTGTAGCCGAATAGGTAAGTTGTTGGTGCAAAATTCGGCCAAGGGGTTTTGGGTTAGGCATTTCGGCAATTGGTGTTTAGGAGTAGGTGCCAAATTCTTCTTTTCTACTTTTAGGTTTTATTTGGTGATACCCTTTTGTGCCGAATTGTAAGTGTCACTTTACCGAAAGCCGTGTGTCGTTTCTTCTCAATTTCTTTTTCTCTTCTTCTTTGTGTCAAGATTGCCGAATTCTCTTTAGCTGAATATTGGTGACCTTTTTCCCTTTTGTTGTCTCAAACATCTCTTTTCTTGGTTCTAAAGTTGAATAAACCGAACCTAACTCCTCTTCTTTCCTTTCATTGTTTTTTTCTCTCCTGAAATTAGCCGATTACTTCTCTCTTTGTGTGACCGAAATTGTGGGGGCCTAACCGATTCTTAATCTCATTTACTAGAGGGTAAGTGTTTTCTCTAGCCGAATTGTGGAAGGCTCCTTTTTCCATGTTCGATTTGGGTATTTCTTGAGCCAAATCCTCTTTGCCGCAGTGGGGATAGGTTCACCTAATGTTTTCCTTCTCGTTCAAATGGTGCTAGGGGGTCGTGACCTTTAACCAAGGGGGTGGGCCGAACGCTATTGTCTTTCGTTTTTAGTTCACGTCTCGGTAAGTAGTGCACTTGGTTCTAATGAAGTGTTATTAAGGTTACTGAACAAATGGGATGTTAATGCAAATTGTTGTCTATAGGAGGGGGGATCGTTGGATAAGGTTGGTTTGAGCCTTACTTGTCTTAGCAAGGTAAGCGATACATATTGTTGGGAACTTATGAGTACATAGTTGGGTGGTAACCCAAATGTTTGAGAACTGACAAGGGGTCATTATTGTGGATTTAGGTTGAGCATGAAGGTTTCGACGTTTTTCTCTCCAAAAAGGTGTGTAATCGTACACCATTCTGTTACTGACCAAAAGCCAAGGGGTGTGTTCTCACACCATTACGTAACTGTGTATCAGCAAAAGCCGGAAAGCCAAAAAGTCGTAATTTTAGCTTTTAAGGCCTTCTAAGTGTGCGATTGCTCGTGGGGTAAATCGAGCCCACATATTAAGGGCGGTAGACTATAAGACCGTTGCGTGCGTTTCATGGACTAGGGCCGTTATGGGCCTTGTTGGGCCTAGATGGGCCGTGCAAGCCCAATAGACTTGTGGGCCCCACACGGATAGGATATGCGGTAAGTGACAAAGTATGGAATGGGATATAGAAACCACGTTGACACGACTGAACTTGAGCTAAATGGGCCACATGGGCGTATGGGCCCCCTTGGGCCGAGTAATGGGCCTTGGGCCTATTTACACTGTTTTGGCCATATGGGTTATCTGAGTCGTTTGAGTCGACTGTAGACCTTTCGAAGGGTTGTTATCTGTACCGAGACCTTAAGATCAGTTAAATGACCGAAATACCCTTGAGGGGTAAAAATTACTGTTTTACCCTTAACTGACGAAATGACCTTTATAACGCTAGTGGTATGTTAATTGATGTGTGTATGACATTTATATGACTGGTTTTGAGTATGACATACCGCATGCACGTAATATTTATGACACGACATCTGCATGGGATTGGGTTTATGATATGGAGAAAGTACTGTACTGGTAACTATGTCACGTTTACTATTACTGGTGGCTTGCCACACTTTCTGCTACTGGCAGCTACGCTGCGTTATTGTTACTAGCAGCTTTGCTGCGATATGGGTGTGCTGGTTGGGTGGTTGAATGATATCCTCACATGGTGTGTTGGTTGGTATAAGTGGTATGCTGGATGGTTTTGGGATGGGTTGTGTAACACCCCAAACCCGGCCGCCCAGACGTTATGGCCGGATCGACATGCCACATCGAAGTGTTCAAAACATTTCAGGTTGCTGTTCTATAAAAACTTACTTGGTGTTTTAAAAGATAATTTCAATGCAGGTTAAAGTGAATGGAAGCTGTGCACTAGGTAGGAAACCGGAAAAGAGGAGGTGAGTCCATCGGACTGCTTAAGTACCAAGCTCCCTTCGGATCCAATCCTAGACATGCACACCGCCATTACCACACCTTAACGTCACGTATATTTCCAGGAAACCAACTTGATTAAGTTCTTTTTAGGAAAAGTGATTAATTTTGGAAAAAAATATTTTCATTGCTGAAGCTTTGCTTGATGTCGTGTTATTTTGAAATCAATTAGTGTTTTTGAAAACACGCCCTAAAGCTATCCAATTCCAACAGTTAAATATAAGTATTACCTACCTTAATAAAACATATTAAAACCATCAAAAATAATTAAGCGGCCTTATTACAACTTAAAAAAAATCGAAACCTTAAACGTAAAATAAATGTCCAGTTCACCGGAAGAGAGTCAAACTTGCAGAACGTGTGGCCACTCCGAAATCCCTCACAGCTCCAAGCCCACTATGGTTGGGGATTACCTGCGTGGATGAAAATAAAGGGGTGAGTTTGGGGAAACTCAGTGTGTAAATTAACCCAACCATAGCCTATATCGGCTCAACCACAGAAACAAAATAAGTTGGCCTTAGCCCAGAACAGAATTCAGAATAAAGCCCATAGGCCCATAACAGAATAGAACAGATATCACAAGTTTATGCAGTACCCAACCCATATCCAACTACATGCACCCCCATACCAACCTTTCACCATGTGGGGAGACTACTCGACCCACCCAACTGCTACACGCCACAGAGATATGCAGTATGGCTGCCAGAACAGATAATGTGACAGAGTCACCAGAACAGATAATCGCGGCAGAGCCACCAGAACAAAAATATGTTGCAGAGGCACCAGATCAGATAATTGTGGCATAGCCACTAGGATGCTTCCTCCATAATATAACCCATGTCCCCATGCAACAGATATACAGTCATGGCATAAATCATACAAATTAAATCATCATGCTTTTTAGTCAAAAGTAACCCTAGGGGTATAATGGTAATTTTGCACCTAAGGGTATATCAGTAATTCCCATACATAGGGGTATTTAAGTAATTCAACTATTCTTAGGGTTTTCATGCATACCATAGCCATTTACGTACGACCAGAAACACTTACCGCATTTTTTTACCGAATTGGGCCCTTTCGCCCACTATCTTGACTTTGGCCTATTAAGCCCAAAAACATCGAAATGCACAGAATCGTGCACTCTACAGTCTTATCACTTTAATCTACCATATACATCAACTATTAATCTCACGAGCATTCGCACACTCTTATGTTCTCAAAATACCGGCTTTTCGACATTTGGGCTTGTCGGCTTTTGCCGATCTAGTCTATAAGAGGGCATCAGTTACACACTTGTTTACGATGATATGCTGACGAGATCCACACACGTACTGCCTACAATTGAATTACTAACACGTTAATCTAACTTATCGAAAACGAACTACGTAATAACCCCTTACCACATTCGGCCAAAAGCACCTTAGGCACAGCGATCCTACCTTTGCCGAAGTTAGCGATTAGGTCTAGATCCAGTCGTTCCGCTTATCCAAGCCTTCGATCAATAGCCTTTAGATCCCACTATTATCAAAATAAAATAGTTATAACATCCCTTAGAGCTACATGCCCAAATCGACAACCCCCCTAACCTTTTGGGGTTTCGACTTTTCTAAAACTCGAAATAAGGATTAAGTTAAAAAAACTTACCACTGTTTCCCCCAGTCAATGATTCCAATTGACTCCTACTTGATTCTGATGCAGATCTACCCCTCAAATGATAAAAAAAGTCGAGCCTTTAGTGATCTTAAAATTCGGCTATGACCTATGGCTATGCGTTTTCGGCTTTTTGTAACAGTGAAGAAAAGTCGAGATTTTGTAGTGGCTTTGTCGACAGAAAATTGGGGTTCAGAGGACAAGAGAATCGGTCAAGAAAATGAGGGAAAATAAGAGGGTTCTTTCCTAGAAGAAAACGGCACAAATAAATCAGGCCTTCGGGATTTCGGCTTTTTGAGGCAATCGACTATAGGCTTAAAACAATGGTAAGAAAGTAGTGTAGGGTCGAGTGGTAGAAGGATTCAGCTATGGAGAAAAGAAGAGGAGAAAGTAGATGGAGTGAAAAAGAAAAGAAAAGAAGAGGAGGAAGGATGGTCAGAAAAACGACACAACTTACCCCTACTTCCGAACTATACTGGCACTTAACCTAGCCGAAATTGCCCCACTAAAGCACCCCTTGGCCGGCCAACTCTTGCTCCTCAAAAGTCCACCATTCAACCAACACTGTTCTCCCTAATTAGCTCCTAAATCCTCTCCCTTATCAGCTCCTAAATCCTCTCCCTTATCAGCTCATAAATCCTCTCCTGACAGACTTTCACTTCAGTTCCACTGCTTACCTTTTCTGTTCATAAAAATTAATATCACTAATTTGCTTACCTTACGACTCGAACCTTAGCTCTCCTTGGTCATCCACACACCACCTCTAAAGCCCCCCCAAGTGGCGTCACATGCCAACTTACCACAGGCTTCCTTGTGTTTTATTTTACCCCGTTAGTACCTAAAAGCCCAGTTAACCAGAACCCCTTTTCTTATGGAACTAGAATTAACTAAAATTACCGAGTTTTAACTTACCCTTGGGCCTTCTAGAGGCCCCATAACATATTTAAACCTACACCCACACAGACAGAACACAGAAATTTTAAAATTTCCAACATACACAGAATTCCCGAAAATTGGGGCATTACAGGTTACATTTTGCGCTATACTGAAACTGTATTGGGCTTAGGCCACACTGCTACTGTTTAAGGGCTAAGGCCAAACTGTACTGATATTGAATAGGGCTCAGGCCCAGACTGTTACTGCATGCACTATTTTCTATAGTCTGATAAGGGATTACATATTGAGTTTTTGTAAACTCACCCTTCCTTTTAATTGTACAGGTAATCCTCAACCTTAGACGGTTTGGAGTTGCGAGAGACTCGGGGTGGCCACACGATCACGAAAGTCTTTATTATTTACGGATTTTATATTTGGGTTTTGTTTTTGTAATAAGGCTATTTGGGGATTTAGCTTTTAATTGGGCTTTGATTTGGTACTTATCAATTGCTAGAGTAGGAACATCGGGTTTTCAAAATAATAACGGTTTTGGTAAGCAAATAACATTTTTGGTAAGCAAACCTACAACTTTAATGCTGATAAAAACAAACATATTGACAACTATACACGTTTTAAACAGTAGGAAGCACTAGGCATACACGGGCTTTAAAACTATAAAGGCTTTTACGACATCCGGTTCAACATCATAAGCTTGTTGGGTTTTCGGGTAATTGATGTGGCACGTCAGATTCGATCATAACGTCTAGGTCGGGTTTGGGGTGTTACAATATACCTTACATAGTTACCTCAAAATAGAATGAATGGTAAGTTAAGTACCATATTATACAAACTTACTAAACATTTTATGCTTAGTTTTATTTCCCTATTTTAGAGTAAATTGGAAGCTCGTTGGATTGGAAGCTTAGCGGAGAGCACTCACATTATCCATCGGCCCATGTCAGTACAATATGGTAAATCAATTATGGTTATAATGGCGTGTATAGGTTATATTGGTCATATTAGCGTGTAAATGTAAATGATTATTGTAATCTAGCTGTTGGAATGACTAGTGATGATTATGTTTATGTACATTTATATATATGTATTTAAGTTTATTTTATGGAGATAAGTGTTTATTATTGATTGATTTAGAAAGGTTAAAATGAGTATGCTTATAAGTGGTAAGATTAAAAGCATGACTGCATGTAACAATATATCATATTAGATGTTATAAATTGCTTGAATTCAATGCTTGGCTTGGTTAGTGTTTGGATGTAAGTTTGGTAAGGAATTTGGTATGATTTTTGGTAAGAAATGAAGCTAGGAATGGCTTTATTTTGTCCACACGGGCAGACACACGAGCGTGTGTCTAGACCATGTGTGACACACGACCTGGTACATGGGCATGTGGTTAGGCTGTGTGTCCCCTGCATCTTAAATTCGAGAAAACAGAATGCTCAGAATTGAGCACACGGGCAGAGACACAGGCGCGTGTTTCAGCCGTGTGTGCTACACGGCCTAGCACACGGGCGTTTGAGCCCTGCACCTTGGAAAAATTTTGAAATTTTGCGAAAAATTCTTAGAGTTTCCGATTATGTCCCAACTCGATTCTAATGCTTGTTTTGGGCCTCGAGGGTCCATTTAAGGGACGTTATGAATAAATCTTGAGGAATGAATAGTAAATGTTTGAATTATTTGAAAATATTCTGAAAGTTTCGGTAATGCTTTGTAACCCTGTTCCGACGATGGATACGGGTTAGGGGTGTTATAGAGTTACACGGGGTCAAACACAGCCTGCAGCACAGGCGTGTCCCTTGGACCACAGGGGCGTGGAAGCCCTGTAACTTGGAAAAATTTTGAAATTTCACGAAAAATTTTTAAAGTTCCCGTTTAAGTCCCAATTCGATACTAAAGCTCATATTTGGCCTCGAAGGTCCATTTAAGGGACGTTACGAAAAATTTTGGAAAGTGAATAGTAATTGTTGTAAATTATCTGAGAATGTTCTGAAAGTTTCGGTATTACTCCGTAACCTTGTTTCAACGACATACATGAGTTAGGGGTGTTACATTTAGTGATATTAGAGCTACGATTTAGTCAGTTCCCGGACTGAACATAAAATATGTGGAGTCTAGAAATACATGCCATTATATAACCTATGATAGTGTGATATCTCCCAACTCTGATGAAAATTGTTTCACAAATAGACAGAGATGCTTTCCAATCGAGTAATTCTGATGATTCCAAAAGAGATACTCAAGTATCTGAGTAAAATGTTACTTATGATGAAACAAAATTTGAAAAGGTACGGATAAATGTTTTATAGTACATGAGAATGATAAATGTTATGTTATATGAGTATATATATGAAAGTTAAATTTTGAGGCTTATTATCTCCACCCCTCACCAGTACAGTTTTATACAATGAAATTCACAAGATTTATATTGATTAAGTTCATAAGTGTGAAAAAAGGGTTCAAAGGCTGAATGATTAATAATGTAGTCAAAATCGAGAATGAGTTAATAAGTGAAGACGATATTAGAAGAGATATTAGATTTTTCTAAGGATTATTCTGAATATGTGATGTCATTGTTAAGGAAGAAGTTATTCATGAGTAAACGAATTTTCCAGGTATGATATTTACAAAACGAATTAGCTAAAAATTCTTCCGAATTGACTTTTGCAGTAAACTGAATAATGTAAGATTATTGATGACTTTATTAGTCAGTGGAATAGTGATAAAGTTGCAAAGATATTTGAATGCAACTATTATAATCAGGGATATTGCAACAATATCTTCTGGGTACTCTATAAGTTCTGTTATTCTCAGAGGCAATATGAAATTTTTCATGTTCAGATGCAACATTTATCATATTTGAAAGCTGGCTAATTATATTAGATGGAATTACTGTAAGTATGGTTGATTCATGAGCAGTTTTGCTCTATCTTACTTGGGTTTCTAATTCATCATGATTGATATAAGATTGGATGATAAGGTTCATATGATATCATTTTTTTACTTCTACTGATTGAAGCACTAAATTGCAAATATGCAAAATTATATTGTCTTTGTTACAGTTGTTTCTACTCTTTAAAATAACAGCAGATTACCAATCCATGTTAAACCTGTGTCACATGTATCTTCAAGTCCACAATGTATGTTGGACCTCAATTTCTAACCAGAATTGCTTCATGCACAAAAACAAACTAGCAAAATCATTTTAGGTTACCAATATATAATCAACATAGCACACATCTTACATCATACATCCCTGACATGCTGTTACAAATATACTTCAATGTTTTAATACTAAAGCAACAATTGATGTATACATGAACTTATTAGATGCACTGCCAAAGACACATATTATACTCAACAAACATTCATTCATTCATTAATAGATATAATTCATCATCACAATTACCCATGCATTTAGGCTCGTCTAACCTTTCATCAAATTACAAGTCTAATTTATACTCTTTTCTTGATTCTACATTTTATTCATGTAATTTTGCACATAATAACTTTACTTTGCACGAGTCTCTTATGTTTTACTCATTTATCCAATACTCAAGTTTTTTCATTATTTAATAGTCTATACCCACAATTTATAAGCTCACCTGATCCTTACCTATTGCATTTCAAAGCTCCAAATTTGACCATCTGACTAAAAATCACTACTCAAGGAACATAGAAACATCATCAAAACCCATTCACATGCCTTTAACCATTTCTCAAACATTGAAAACCCCATACAAAGCCCTTTTTTCTTCAATCCTAACGTTCAACCAAATTTAACAACTTACTCTTCAGGATTCCACTTGCATAACTGAAATACTCACCGAAATACGAAGTAATCTTCTATTTTAGATTAATCTTTAGTTCCAACCCAAGGGCAACAAACCTTAGACGGCTTACAAAGAAAGCCAAAAATGCATTCCTTTCATTTATCGTGGGTGGATACTCTATATGTTTGTGAATAATCACGCAAAAATAATACCATCAACAACTGATCAATACATACCTTGGTTCAATACCATGCAAACCATACTTATGTTGTGCTACATAGATCCTTCAGATAAATTTCACTTCACTCTATTTCAAGACCCTAGATACTCAGAGCTTACCATAAGGGTAGATCAACACATTTTCTAGAAACTTTTGGCAGAACGCACCACAAGGACAATTCCCAGTCCACATCTCATATGGTTTTTTTTGAACCGATTTAGATGGAATACGATTTAGAGTGAAAGTAGTTGTTTCTAGTGCATGTCCCCAAAAGAAAGTAGGAAGATCAACATGACTCATAATTGATCGAACCATGTCTAATAATGTTCGATTACTCCTTTCAGAAATTGCATTCAATTGTAGAGTACTAAGAGGTGTAAGTTGTGAGACAATCTCACATTCCTTCAAAAACACATCAAACTTTAAGCTTAAGTATTCTCTTCATCAATCTGATTGAACTGCCTTAATAATTTTAACTAGTTGGTTGTGTAATTCATTTTTAAATTCCATGAAATTTTCAAGGGCTTTAAATTTATGGGGCATAAGATAAATATACCTATATATACTGAAATCATTAGTGAAAGTAATGAAGTATTGTAACACCCCTAACCCATATCTATAACCGGAATAGGGTTACGAAGCATTATTAGAAAATTTTAATTGAAAACATTTATTCCCAAAAATTAGATAAAAATATCATAATTCATTCAAATACATGTATAACGACCCTTTTTCGAGCCTTCATGGCCTTAGAAACATTTTATAAATGATTTGGGACTAAATTGGAAACAATAAAAAAGTTTAGTAAAAAGTTAGAATTTGAACTGCAAGGGTCACACAGTCGTGTGGCCAGGCTTATGACTCACACGGCTGAGACCCACATCCGTGTCTCAGGCCGTGTGGACATTCGAAATAGGGACATACAGCCATGTTCTAACCCGTGTCCGTGCTCGTGTAACTCTCTGACTTAGATTACATGGCCAAGGCACACGCCTGTGTGCCAGGCCGTGTAACACTCGAAATCCAACCTTTAAAAACCTACAAGGATACACGCCCGTGTGTCAGACATGGCTGAGACACACGCCCATGTCTTAGGTCGTGTGGATAAGAAATAGGCCATTTTTAGCCATTTCTCTCAGCCTAAAACATGTTCATACGTACAAGTCATTTTCACCTATTTCAAACATTCAAAAATGTACCTAAAACATGCATATTAAAGCTAGATCAATATGGTATTTACCCTTACAACCAATATGTCCAAAGGGCACCTCAAAAGCAAGCACTCAACTTAACAACACATATGTATAATTGATCGCCTTGCTACCAATTTAAAACATACCATTCTTAACTTATGCCATGTCATTAGAACTCATTATTTGAACCATTGTTTTCATGCATTCCAAATACACATATATTTAACTTATATATATTAGACCATATTTCATCCACATATATTTAGCTTAATTCCATAGCACATTAAACCACAATTAACCACAAGCCAAATTCACATTCAAACATACCAAATGGGTCATAATTCAACCAATTATACTTGACTAAATTTCATATCAAATCATGCCATAAATAATCATTTTGCAAACATGCCAACATTTACCACTTTGGCCATAAAAAAAACCATGCATCAATTTGATCATATAAGCACAAACCATTGAGCATCAAAGTGCCAAAAGCACGCAAACCATGAAGGCATCAAAACAACATAAGTTTCACAAATTCAAAGCAATATTACATGCCTTTATCATTAACTAAACATTAGACATAGTCCACCTATACATGCCATTATAACCTTGATCAAGACATCAAAATCTACCAATATAATCGTTGGATGGTGTGATAGTTCTCCGACTAGCTTCCAACCGGGTTAAGCTTCTGATAATGTGTAAAGTAAGAGAAAGATAATCACATAAGAAATGAATGCTTAGTAAGCTCGTATAAACTATAAGCATAATATTACATTTCAATAATAAACATTATAGGTTAATATAAACCTATACCAATGCCTCAATATTTATTGAACTATAAACATCAACTCACAATGGGATAAGTCTATCAACACCATAAATATACTTATCGTTCCTAGCATAGTAGGATTTCATAAGACTTTGAACCCTTCCATTTACTTATTTTCCATTGGATTTACTTACTTTAGCTTAAATAACAACATCAATTTATTAATTAGCATATTTTTTCATGAACTATGTATATTCATCCATAAAATACGTAAGCTTCCCACATATAAGTACATCTTTCAACACATCAATTCCATTTTATTTCATCATATTTCATTTCAACTATAGACTTACCATTTTCAGTAGCTTTTTATACTCGTTTCCTTTGTATAATACAAGACATAAACATAACATCAACCATGACTACGAGCTATTTAACATAGTTCTTTTGAAAACAACTACATGATAAATAATTTTAGAAGAAATTACATACTTTAATTTATACCACTTTTTCATGTACATAAACATATTACCAATTGAACACTTACCATTTCATTGTATTTCATTAAGACTAAGGATAATATAATCCAATTATAAGCTTGGTACAAGCCTAAGCATCATCCACAATTCATGTTAGAGCATCAGCTCATAAATCACTTGAAATAACATAAGGTAAGTCATATACATGAACAATATCATTTGAAATCTTCAATTTCATGAGCGTAAGCATACTTTCATTGAACATTACCTTTTCATTCATTTTCATAAATTCATGACGTAAGTCATTTGAATACTTTCCGCTCCTTCCCTTTTTATGCCCGTTGAACTACATTGAATAATATCGGATACACGGGAAAGCTCACACAAAGTGTGCTAAACATATAGTCATAGCTCACACGAGCTGTCAAATAAGCCTACTCACACAAGTTGTCAGTCGAAATGTAAGCTACATGATATTGCTCACAAAGTTATCAAGTATCCAGAACTAATGCCGAACCCCAGCCATTGGTAGGACATTCAAGACCATCACCCAAAACATAGTAACCTGGGTTTGCTCACACAAGCTGTCGATCAGAACATAGCTACACAGTGCTGCTCACACAAGCTGTCAAGTATCCGCAACAAATGTCCAAACTTAGCCACTGGTAGGACATTCAAGACCAGCACTTGAAACATAAAAACCCTAATGACATGTCATATGTATCCTATATATTCCTATGGTTCAAATAGGGCTCGATAGTCGTCGTACGTTGCAGGATTTCCATTGTCTCTTTACTCGATAAATTGTATCATAACATATATATATTGATTCAATCAAAATAGATTCATATACTAACATTCTATTAATCAGCATTATATAGAATTCAGTTCATACGAACTCACCTAGCTAAATTGTAGAAATTTCAAAGTACAAGGAAATTTTGGTAATTTTCTATTCTCCTCAATTTTCCACTCAGTCTTGATCTAAATTAATAATTTTATTTAATCTATTAATTTAGATAGTAAAACAATGTAGTTTAAACAATTTATTCATTTTTGACATTTTTACAAAATTGCCCTAACATTTTTACTTTTATTCAATTTAGTCCCTGAACCTAAAACATGTAAATTAACCATTTTTAATGCCAATTCACATTATTCAAATATTAATGGCACACAAAACAGCCCACATATGTAATAATTTCACATCAAATCCTTGTATTTTTACTATTTCAACAATTTAATCCCTAATCGGTAAATTTATCAAAAATCACTTAACAAAATACTTTTAAATACCAACTAACACTTCAAATTCATCTTTTAACATCTAAAATCACAAGGTTCATCAATGGAAGCATTTAAAATCTTTAACAATTTCAAAATCAAAGGTATGGGTCAGCTAGACCTAGTTGCGACAATTTCAAAAACATAAAAATTATTAAAAATGGGCAAGAATTGCTTACCATGCATGAGGAAATCACCATGGTCGAACCTAGCTTAAGTTTTTCCATGGACATTCAGTTGTTGAAGATGGAAAAAAAAAGATGATACTAAATTAGCCTCTTTTTTTCTTTTAATTTAATTTAATTATATAATTACCATCAAATTTTACATCTTTTACGATTTAGTCCTTTTTAATTACTTAACTATCAAAACGTTAAATTTTTTCAACAAAACTTTAATACCACCTTAATGGCATTCCGTAAATATTTATAAAAATATTTATGACTTGGTTTATAGAAACAAGGTCCCGATACCTTATTTTCTAAAACCACTTGACCTTAGGGTCTTACCACTTGAACTTTATAAATAGCTTATATAACATAAATTATCAAATCGAAAACCTTTTTGAAACTATTTTTGACTCGTAAATATTAAATAATAAAATTTATGAACTAATTCATCAGATTTGGTGGCCTCGAAACTACTATTTCTGACACCGCTGAAAAACACTGTTACAACTCTCCCCCTTATAAAAATTTCGTCCTTGAAATTTCTCACCTAATAAAAGTCATCACATCAGAACTGGCATCTCGATTCAAAATTCACATCAGATCTCATATTAAAACTTGATACTATATCTGAACTTAATTGAGTAGCTATGATGTTCTCCTGCCATCACTTTATCATTAGTAGTATAACTACCGAGAAATTCCTAGTAATCATCTATCGAAACATAACCGAGAAACCCAGATTAGCAAACTCTGACTAATGTTTCTAACATATCTGTATCTGTGTACTGAAGAATCCAAAACTCATTCAGAAGATTTTACAAGAAGCTCATATTGGTAGCTTGTCCGTTCATCCGGGAAGTAATAAGATGTACAGTGATTTGAAATAGAGGTATTGGTGGCCGAGAATGAAACAAGAGATTTCTGACTTTGTATTGAGATGTTTAGCCTGTCAGCAAGTTAAAGTTGAACATTAGGTACCTTCTGGGTTATTACAGCCAGTGATGATACCGGAATGGAAATGGGAGCTAGTTACGATAGACTTTTTCCCCTGTCTCTAAAAAAGAAAGATGCAATTTGGGTTGTTGTTGATCATCTGACGAAGTCTGTACATTTCATTCCAGCATGTATAGATTATTCTCTTGAGATATTAGCTGAGCTATATGTTGCTGAGATTATCAGATTGCATGGTGTACTAGTTTCTATTATTTCAGATAGAGATCCGTGGTTTACATCACGATTCTAGGGAAAGTTACAGGAAGCTCTAGGTACGCTGTTGCATTTTAGTATTGCATTTCATTCGAAGACCGATGGTCAGTTCGAGCGAGTAATTCAAATACTTGAGGATATGCTTCGTTGTTGTGTGTTAGAGTTCAAAGGCAACTGGGAGAAATATTTACTGTTGGTTGAGTTTGCATACAATAACAGTTATCAGTCGAGTATAAAGATGGCATCGTATGAAGCTTTGTACGGTCGTAAATGCTAAACTCCGTTATATTGGACTGAGGTCGGTGAGAAAAAGATTCAAGGGTTTGATTTGATTCGAGAGACTGAAGAAAAACCAAAAGTAATTCGAGATAGTTTGAAAGCTGCTTTAGATTATCAAAAATCATATGTGGATTTGAAATGTAAAGACATTGAACTTCTAGCCGGTGATAGAGTATTTATAAAAGTATCGCCCTAGAAAAAATTTCTTCATTTTGGTCACAAAGGAAAGCTAAGTCTGCGATTTATTGGGCCGTGTGAGATTATTAAAAGAATCGGACCAATAGCGTATCGATTAGCTTTACCGTCAGAGTTAGAAAAGATTCATAACGTGCTCCATGTATCTATGTTATGATGATACCGATTTGACCATTCACATGTTATCTCATCGGCGGATGTTGAGATTCAGCCTGATATGTCGTACAACGAAGAATCGATCAGTATTTTAGCTTGAGGCTCTGTTTGTTTGCCAGTAAAATGTTTTCTAGAAAATGATTTCTGGAAAATGATTTACTTTTCTGGAAATGATTTACTTTTATGGTGTTTGGATGAATCTGTGTAAAATATTTTCTGTTGTTTGGCAGATTTCCTGAAAATATTTTCCAAAAAAGTTGTTTATACATATATTAATAAATTTATATTTTAAATTGTTTTTACATATATTGCAATGATTTATTTATAAATAAATAAATCAAATTAAATATATAATAAATTAAAAACAATCAAAATCAAATAAATTATTTCTAATTGTGTTATAAAAAATTAAACAAGGATTGAATAATTATAAATTAGCTTCCAAACCACAATTCATATTAAATGCTTTCAGCACTAAAATCTTGAAAAATGAATGTGTTTCATCACCAACCGTATGTATCCAAATCCTTCAACAATAACAAAGTTAATGCTACATCAGTATTTTAAAGTGGTAAATGCATCACCACCAGCAATAACGGTACTCCTCAGTAGCAACAATGGCCATTTCATCCATCAATGCATGCCATTCAGGCTTCGGTGAAACTGGCGGATGCATACCATGCTCAATTGTGGCAGCTATAAAACGCTGGAGTGTTCTAAAGCACAAGTGCTCCTCCCCAAACGATTGCTCAATAACTTCACCTTGAACTATAACATGAAGTGATCCGTGAATAGTTTTTGGTGGTTGAAATAATATAGCAAGATGAGTTGGACCACCTCCTCTTCTAACAGTCCCACCACGACCATGGAACATTGTTAGCTTCATTCCAAATTGCTTAGCAACCTTTATAACCTTCTCCTGAGCTTTGCATAATTGCCAAGCAGCAGAGAGACGCCCAACATCTTTACCTAAATCTGAATACCCAATCATAACTTCTTGCTTTCCATTAATCTGATTTCTGTACCAATCTACTGAGAAGAACCGAGCCAAAGCAGTAGGTGCAGCCTCCAAATCTGTAAGCTTCTCAAACAGTGGAACAACTATTAATGGTTGCTTCACATGGCATTCACGTTGCAGGAGCTCAACAACAAGAACATCAGAAGGTGTAATTGCCATTGAAATGATGTACACTCCAAAGTTATCTGCTGAGAGATCTGCTTGGACATTGAATGTGTCTAAAACATCAGCAATTTCTTCTATTTTAGGAAGCTCTGAACCAAACAGTGGACGCTTGCCACTTAGTTCAAATAATAGCCATTCCTGCTTTTGTTCTTCAGACCACTCTCAGTAAGAACCAATTTCCAAGTGTTTGGTAATGGCATCTAAGATATTTGTATGACGGTTAGACTTTTGCCTAGTGTCAAGTCTGACAAGTGAGAGCCAAAAGGTTGACACTTGCCTCAAGAAATCAAAAAGGCTTTCATCAGTAATTGGTCGGTCACCACAAGAGCAAAGTGATCTATAACAAAGTTCTAGAGGTTCCAGGATCTACATAAATTTTAAAACTTAATTAGTGCCAGGGTCAGTTAAGAAGAGGTTACTATAGAAAGAATATACACGTAATAAGATGCTATTTATGATCATAACAAAAATAATTACTTGAAAGTGATGTAGATGGTCCTTCATAACCTAATTCAATATTATTATTTTTGGGTGGGGGTTTTCCCATTCCTAATTACAACAATATAGTCAAGAGGAAATTTACTATTCTCTCTGTTGTTCCGACTCTTCATTTTTGTCAAAGAACCTATGTTCAACACCTAAGGATTCTTCAAGTACATGGAAAAAATGAACATACCCTTATTGGATGCATACCTACAACAGACACTTAAAAAGTGTAGAGTGACATATGTAAATCTTTATTTCACTTGTAAAAAGTAAGGATATTCCAAACTAATAATAAAACCATGATATAGGAAAACAAAAAGATACCTGCTCAATGTTGGTGAAATTTGCTTCCTCCGGAATCTCAGACATGCAATGAGATAACAATTGCAGTGACCTTTCACGTGTTTGATACAGCCTGTCCCTAACATCACCAAGAATAGCACGGTAGGGTCCACTAGGAGGGATTTGTTTCCAAAACTCTGCATCAAGAGTTACATCAATTAGAACCTAACCAACATAACAGATCATTGAACAAAAATATTTGTAGATACTGCCATTTCCAAGTCACTTAGTCTAAATTCAATCTTTGAGCATGCTATAAAACATACACTAAAGAAAAATCTTATCCTGTCGTGGAGAATTGGCGAGGGAGAAAAAGTATTTATACTTCAATTCAAAGTATATTTTGATAAAAAGCTATTTAATCATGTAGAAAGTATAATCTAGATTCAAAATAAAATGCACACAAAATAGAAACCAGCGTGTATACCTATGTAGTGTTTAGCATCTCTCCTTAAGGATCTATGAAGTTCATCATCACGAGCACGAAGCTCATCACTGCAACGCCACATGGACAACTGTAAAGACATCGACAAGAATTTGCCTAAAATGGGTCTTTTCAAAAAAGCTCTATAAAGTATGTTCGATGGATGAGCTTAATACCTCAAACATCAGATCCTCAATCTGGGAATAGTACAAATTGGCAGCCATCATTCTAGCCAACAAGCAAACATCCCTTGTGACCTCAAGAGTTACTCTTGGGTTGCCTGCATGATGAATCAAGAAAATGCTGATACACTCCAAAAGATATTTGAGTAAAGAAACAAAGTAAGAACAAAAACCTCTGTTTCTAGCTTTAGAGTTTTGAACTTCATAGTGTTCATTGTAGTCAATTAACAATACAGAAAGTTACAATCCAACATTGATAACTAAGTTATAAAAAATTTTACCTTACCTCAGAAGGATATAGGCTTGTCAAAGAAACCATTTAGCACTAAAAGCACACACGATAGTCAAACAAGATAAAAATCTTACCTCCCGATGCTTATAATTCTCTTCATCTTCTTCCTTATCATGAATTCTTCCAAGTTCTATTTCCTCTCTCTTAAATTCCAACTCCAACTTATCTAACATTTAAGGGAAGGCATGGTATTCAAACTGATTGCCAGATTGCAAATCAGATCCCCGTCTCTCAATATCCTGTCCCTCAGTTCTATAAGCTCCCATGTTTCGATTATGACCATCGTAGGAATTAAATGAGTTGCCACCATAAGGTAAATAGCTTGGGGATTTAGAGTGGCTCGAGCGACTTCTAGCAGAAGATCAGGTGTCAAGGATGGGGGAAGGGGAAGGGAAAGGGGAAGGGGAAGCAAAAAATCGGTGTTGGCTTCTAATTTTCCTGAAAATGTCTTACTGAATTAGAAACAGTAAGACATTTTCCAAAATTAAGGGTTCTTTTTCCTGTGTTTTGTAATTGATTTTCCCTTGGGAAAATATTTTCAGCCAAACAAACAACGGAAAAGGCTAAAAAGTTTTTCCGAAAAATGTTTTACTTCCAAACAAACAGACCTTGAGAAGTTAAAAAATTGAGAAATAAGAACATAGCTTTAGTAAAGGTTCTTTGGCAACATCACGGTGTAGGGGAAGCCACCTGGGAGCTCGAGGAAGCTATGAGAAATAATATCCTAATCTCTTTTTTGGTAAGATTTTCGAGGACGAAAATATCTTTAGGCGAGAGAGTTGTAACAACCCGTTTTTAGTGAAATCAAAACATTAGTTTGAGGACCACAATTTTGACATCAAAATATATATTTTATTAATATTTTAATTTCTACAACATGTTAGTGGTTTCGTATAAAAATTTCGTTAAGAAATTTTATCGTTAGCATGCTTAATTTGATAAAGAGGACTAACTTGCATAAGATGCAAAATTTGCGTTCTATAAGTAAAAGGTGTCAAATCGATATTAAATTGGAATATGAGTGGCCTTAAAAGGTAATTAGACCATTAATATTAATAGTGGAAAAAGATGGACAACTTTTTAATGGTTTCAAAGGTTATTACTTAAGGTTAATTTGGTAAATTAATAAAAATAACTTAAAATAAAAAAAAAAGGTAAAAGAAAGATATCGTCTTTCTTCTTCTTTAGCAACTAAATTTAGCACCTAAGGAAGCCATTAAAGACCTTTCAAGGTTCAGTCATACTCCATCTATGCATGTAAGTGCATTTTTGTTTCGTTTTTAATTATTTTTATGTTTTTAGAGTCATTTTAGCTTAATCTAGATAGCCCAAGGACTAGTTTGCAAAATTATTAAAATTCTAAGGATTTACCATGAATGTATATGTGTTGTTTTTTTATGTTTGATGAAAGAAAATGGTTAGTTTTTGTTAGATAAACAACTTTTATTAAGTGATTTTTGAGGAAATTGTCATTTAGGGATTAAATTGAAAAATGGAAAATATACATGGTGAAATTATGAAATAAATGAAATGTAGGGCTTGCTAGGGACCTACATGAAATTTGGTTATAGTGGGTTAAGGGTGAATTGCATGAATTTTCATTTTTACGAGCCTAAGGACTAATTTGTAAAGAAATCAAAACATTAAGGGAAAAAGTGTAATTTTGTCAAAATGTGAATTTTGATTGAATTCAATAGAATAGTTATTAAATTAATTAAATTTATTCATTTAGATCAAGATAGACCACGTACGGCTCTAGATCAAGGAAAAGAAAAAGCTTCAGATTAATGACTACATTTTTACGTTTATCGTTGAGGTAAGTTTATACTTTTAAATAGTGTTTTAAATTATGTTTTAAATGCTTTTATTTTATATAATGTCAAATTGTGTTTTGGTGGAAAAATTCAATGGCATATCGATGATCATCGGTTAATGAAAAAGGATAGCTTCGGCAATCAAAATAATGAAATGGGATAGCCTAGGCTATCAAATTATGAAAAAGGATGGTGACGACCATCAAATAATGAAAAGGGATGGTGACGACCATCGAACAATGAAAAGGGATGACTTTGGCTATCGAATTGTGAAAAGGGAGAGCTTCGGCTATCAAATTATGAAAAGGGATGGTGAGGACCATCAACAATGGAAAGGGATGGTGACGACCATCAAATAATGGAAAGGGATAGCTTTGGCTATCGAGCTATGAAAAGGGTTGGGACAACCATCATAATTTTATTCGTGTGAGCTTCGGTAAGAATTATCGATTCAATTTACCTTATTACTATGAAAAGTAGTAAGTATGTGATATCCATGGAAATGAGAAGTATAAATTCACTTTATTTAAGTTTATGAATTAATTATTCTTATGTTTAATTGATACATATGTAAATTAAGACTATGCAACGTATTGATAATCATAGATTCTATACTACAAACTTTCTAAGCATAACACGCTTACTTTGTGTTTATTTTTCTATGTTTTGTATTTAACGGGAGCTCGTTTGGTTGAAAAGTTGTCAGAGACCTACCACACTATCCATCAGCTATAGCAGTAGATTTTAACGTTTTTTAAGTCCTGGTTATGATGGCATGTATAGATGTTTTTATTGATGTTATCGTCATTATGTTTTGGCTAGTAAATTTGGTAATTTTGAATGATGAAATGGTGTTAAGTTGGCATGTATATATTTGGCCTTGTAGTGGCTGTTGTTTGGTGTTTATGGTAACTATATGATGGAAATTAAAATGGTAGTTAAACATGTTTGTTATAAATTGTCTTTTGATATGTTTGAAAGTGGTGATTTGGTATATTCGTTATAAATGACATATATTGCTAATGGTGCTAAGTGTTAAATAGCATATTACGTACTTTTGGTGTGAATTTGATTGGTAAACAAAGTGGTAAGTTTTGGCATAAACTTAGATATATGTTAGTTGAACTTTTGGCCAAATTTTACTTATGGTTATAAATGTTTAATTTTTGTAATTGAGGTGTCTTTTGGGCATATTGGTTGAATGCTTATGTACCTTATTGGGATAGCTTGATTATACATGTTTTTAGTGAAATTTTAAGGCTTATTTATATGCGAAAATTTAATTATAGGTATGTGCTTGAATGGGTGAGAAAAATGGCTTGAGGCCTATTTTTTGTCCACACGGGCGTGTGTCTTAGCCTTGTGTGACACACAACCATGTGTCACAGGCGTGTGTCCCCTGTAGCTTTCAAAAGGTTGCAAGACAAGCAGTTACACGGCCTAGCACAAGGCCTGGCAGGGGCGTGTGAGGCCATTTCAAAAGGTACACGGGCACGGACACCGGGTGGGACACGGCCGTGTGGCCCTCTATAGTTTGAAAATTTTCACTTTCTTTTGAAAAATTCTATGTCTCTGATTTAGTCCTGAATTGTTTCTAATGTGTTTTTAGGGCTTCGAAGGTTCAAATAAGGGACAATATGTATGTCTTTGATTGGTTTTTCTATGATTTATTATGTGAATTAAATGTTTTAAATTTTTTATCGTTTTGAATTGAAATCTAAAGTAATGTTTCATAACCCTATTCTAGCGATGGATATGAGTTAGGGGTGTTACAGAAATCATCATGGCTAAACCTAGCTTAAGTTTTCCATGGACATTCGGTTGTTGAAGATGAAAACAAAAAGATGATACTAAATTAGCCTTTTATTTTCTTTTAATTTAATTCAATTATAAAATTGTCATTTTGTCCATTTAAAAATCATCCAAATTTCATGCTTTTAGTTGCCCAAAATTGTTCGCTAAATTCTTAAATGGTCTAACCACCATTTAAGTCCCTTTTCCTTTATTCAATAAACCATTTAAGCACTCAAATCAAATTAGTGATCAAATTTTACATCTTTTATGATTTAGTCATTTTTAATTAATTAACTATCGAAATATTAAAATTTTACAATGAAACTTTAATACCACCTTAATGAAATTTCGTAAATATTTATAAAAATATTTAAGACTCGATTTATAGAAATGAGGTCTCGATACCTCGTTATCTAAAACCACTTGAACTTTTTAAATTGCTTATATAACATAAATTATCAAATCAAAAACCTTTTTGAAACCATATTTGACTTGTAAATAATAAATAATAATATTTACGAACTTACTCGTCAGATTTGGTGGCCTCGAAACGATTATTTTCGACACTACTGAAAAAAGGGTTGTTACAAGTATTGACAACCTCCTCTGGCTTGTGTGTTCTTTGGTCCACATACATCACTATGTATTAAGCCCAATAAATCACTAGCACACTCACTTTTACTATTAAAAGGAGTTTTAGTCATTTTACCCAACAAGCAAGACTCACATGTATTCTATTGTTTGAAAACAAAAGAATCCAAAATCTCATCTTTATGGAGCTTTGATATGCGTTTCTCACTTATATGGCCCAAACGAATATGCCAAAGATAATTTTGATTAGAGTCATTTATTTTTTATCTTTTAGTATTTATGTTATAGATGCATCTATCTAGATCTAAAATGTAGAGGTCATTTATTAATTGTGTCGAACCATAGAAAACATTATTGAGACAAAATGAACTACAATTATTCTTAATAATTATCTCAAAACAAATTTTGTCTAAAAAAGAAATTGAAGTAATGTTTCTAGTCAAACTGGGCACAAAATAACAATCCTCCAAAATTAAATCAAGTCCACTAGGCAATGATAAAATATGTGTTCCTACAGCTAATGCAACAACACTTGCTCCATTCCCAATTCGTAGGTCCAATATCCTTTAGCCAGATTCCTACTCCATTGAGTTCCATGTATAGATGTACAAATATGAGAACCACATTCGGTATCTAATACTCAAGAAGTAGATGTTGATAAATTAAAATCAATAACATAAATACCTGAAGTGGACACTCCGTTTTCTTTTGCCTTCTTGACCTCTTCAAGATAAGTAGGGCAATTCCTCTTCCGGTGTCTAGTCTTACCATAATGGAAACATTTTCCTTCCTTAGTAATTCCCCCTTTAGGTTTCAATGCAGCTTTTCCTTTGTTAGGCTTGACCTTGCCATTGTCCTTAGACTTTACCTTACTCTTAGCCTTTCCTTTTCCTTTATCCTTACGAACCATCAGAATGGGCTTAGGCCCAACCTTTTTCATGCTACTTTTAGCAATTTGTAACATGCTAGACAACTGTGGAAAAGTCTTATTAATCTTATTCATGTTGAAATTAAGGACAAATTGGTTAAAACTATCCAGCAACGATTGTAGGATGACATCGGTGGCCACCTCCACACTTAGAGGGAATCCTAGTTTTTTTAAGGCTTTTAATATAGCCTATCATCTTGAGAATGTGAGCTCCTACAGGAGTTCCCTCCGCTATTTTGCATTAGAATATAGCTTTAGAGGTCTCATACCTCTCTTGATATGCTTTCCCCTCATATAATTCCTTGAGGTGCTGAATCATATCATAGGCAACCATATCCTCATGTTGCTCTTGAAGCACAGGAGTCATGGTGGCAAGCATTAGACATCCTATGTCTGACATGTCATCAAGATGTTTCTTATAAACATCCTTGTCAGCTCTAGAGGCATTAGCTACTAGTTCATTAGGAAGGAGTTCTTCAATGACATATAATTTTCATTCTTGTTTGAAGACAATCCTAAAGTTACGAAACCAGTTAAGGAAGCTTAATCCATTCAACTTGTCCTTCTCAAGGACTGATCGCAATGATAAAGAACTTATCTTTTTTTCCATAATTAATCTACAATAATAAAATATGCTCATGAGTACATTTACCAAGTTTATTATAACAATTAAAAGGAATTCATTAAATGATGCTCCCACTATTTTATTCAAAATTAATAACCCTCTTATTTTAATTTTGAAAAGACTTTCTCTAAAGTTTACTAGTGGGTAAGGATCCATATTTCACCTATTATTAAGTCAGCTTTGGTCTTACTCTCAATATTATGGTTATTTAGGTAAGCAACACTTGCTAATTACATCACATGTAACTCCTATATTTGGTAAACAACTCTTGTTCCAATCATCTCATGATTTATCCAAATCTCTTACCTCTAGGTATCTAATCTTATTATAGTAGCCTAATTAAGTTATTAACCAATATCATAACTAGCAAATATCACTAGTTAAGTTATTGATGATATTCTGATTTAATCCTTTAATTTATCTTATCAATATCCTATAACATGCATGTTAACATAACATCAATTGTATCATATATAAGAAAAATATAAATCATTAAATAAATGCAATGGTTATAGCTCATAAAACTAAGGTGGTTCCTCCCAAGCCAATGGGAGAACTGTCAGGAATCCTAAAGGGTTATGCCACTTCTCAAGCTTCTTTTCCACTTTAGGTAGCATAGCCTTCTTTTTCTCTAGCCGATATCAACTTGTACAATTTACAATTATTGAAACTCATTTTACATAAGAGGGAGTAAGATGAGAAGAGAAATACAAGAGAAATATAGAAAGACAAGACATGTAGATCGTGTTTATAAAATTACAACCTTTACAAATAATAAATTCAATGGGCTATCGGACTATAACCATGCATTTCCAAACACCGTGAATATCATAGTATACAACATTTATATCTTACAATTGAATCAACCAATAAATTTAATCTTGAATCTATATCGTACAAATGGCTCTGATACTACTATTGGATCACCGGTATGCCCTGTGGTGCAATGAAAAATTTATTTCGGCGATCATCAACCCCAAATCCATGTACAAGGAATGAATCGAGTTGAAATAGGGTTGAAAATATACCTTCTTTACTAAAAACGTTGAAAGGATCCTACTGATTCGATATCGATTCCAAGCCACAATGAAAATATCTCAGCCTCTACATAGTCCACCCCCTCAAAAATAAACAGTCACTTTCTCTTGAACTTTTCAAAGAGAATTGAAAATGGTTGCTAGACATTTATTTTATTAAGTTGGTAGCCTTAAACGCTAAGAGATTATCATCCTTTTATCCTTTTCGATATCACATATTAAAAAAGAAAACCATTATTATTCTCTTACTAATAGAGAAGGCAAATGGAAAGTTAGAAAAATAAATTATATTCTTTCCAAAATAATATAAGATTATTCCCTTATTAATAGAGAAGACAAATGAAAAGTTAGAAAAAGGAATTATATTCTTTCTAAAAGAATATTAATTATCATGTCTTTTATATTTTGACCAAAATTAATTAATATAACTTTTTATATTAATAAATTTAGTAAAATATATACAATTAATAATTTTTATGAATAAAATTCATATATGTTAATTATATTCTTTCCAAAAAGTATATTAATTTCTATGTCTTTTATATTTTGATCAAAATTAATTAATATAACTGTTTATATTAATAAATTCGGTAAAATATATAAACAAATAATATTTTGTATGAATTAAATTCATATACTAATTATATTCTTTCCAAAAGAATACTAATTTCCATGGATTTTATATTTTGACCAAAATTAATTAATATAATTGTTTATATTAATAAATTCGGTAAAAGTATACAATTAATATTTTGTATGAATCAAATTCATATTAATTATATTTTTTCCAAAAGAATATTAATTTCCATGTCTTTTATATTTTGATCGAAATTTATTAATATAATTATTCATATTAATAAATTCAGTAAAATATATACAATTAATTTTTTATATGAATCAATTTCATTTATTAATTTTATCTATGTTCTCTATTTGTGTACAACAAGTTTGTACATATAATGTATTTAATATTTAACTATCAAATTAAATCAATTCAACAATTAATTTAATTCATGTGACAACTAAATACAATACCAAATGTATTTGGATTTTGTTCGTTAACTATAGGGTGTGGCCCTATAGGCTATTGTAACGTTGGTAGAAATACTAGAACGTTTCTAACATTATAAGCAATGAGTGACATCTAGCAATGCTTCGTTGCCACCTAATTTTGAAGAAGTTATGATACGACATAACCTTTCTTGTGACACCCCTAAAGTGACCCTACTCGGAAAGTGGTTTCGGGACCACTAAACCGAGTCATAAAGATAATTAATCGTCATAGTTGATGCTCATTATATGTACATATGCATGTGTGAAAATTTCATGTTTGAATTTTGTTAATAGTAAGTGAATTTTATCAAATAGGACTTATGTGAGAAAATTTGGAAATGTGCTAGGCAAATGTAAAGTGGCCTAATAATGCATGTTATGAAATGATGGGTTTGCATGTCAAATTACCCAAAATTAAAGCATAGTGGCCGGCCATGCTATGGGTGGAAACATGTTGCAAACATGTTGTGTTAGTGAGTCATGTTAGAAAGAATAAAAAAAGGGGTTAGGATTAAAGTAATGCAAAAAGGTGGAGTGATGAAAAAAAAATGGTCTCATCCATGCCCCCCCCTTTGCCGTGAATGGAAGAAAGGAAACAAAGAAAAAAAAAAGTGTTCATCCTTGAACATCTTTGGCCGAATAGAAGAAAGAAAGGAAGGGAATGAGCTTGGAGAAAAATCGGCTATGAAGGCTCACTAGATTAAGGTATGTTTAGTGTTGCTTTGAAAGTTCATACATCCCTTGGATGATTAGTCTAAATTCTAACTATCTCATGGATGGATTTGGGATTATTAGAGAGTTAGTATTCGACTAAGAGGCTTCAAAAGTTTTAGTTGAAGCCTTGAGACTATTAGCATGTTAGCTATATGGATGTGTTAAGTTACTTGAAATGCTAGATAAATTTGAACTCCCTACCAAATTCTTTAGGCAACCCATGTTAGAAATTTCGGTATTGAGATGTCTAGATCTTTCGGCCATTGTAGCTATGGAGGAATAAAGTTTTTGTTTCTTGTTAAATTGGATGAATCTTGTTGTATGAGTGCTTGAACAAACTATGATTAAATGGATGCATAGATTCAAAGTGGGAAGAAATGGGCTATTATATTTGATGCTAATGCCGAATATGAAGATGATGAACTTGAATAAATAATATTCAGCTAGCATGATAAGTTATGAAATATTAAGTAGATGATATAATTGATTGATGAAGTGGCTAATAGGGATTTCTAATGAAATTGTTGCCAAGGCCGAATGTATCATGAAGTAAATAAAAAAAAATTCTAAATGTGCATTATGTGCTTATATGTGTATTCGGCCAGGGAAGTTCGACATGAAACTTTGATAGGTTTGAGAGATGAATGACCGAATGAGCTAGAGGTTATGTATGGATGAATTTTATGCACATGTGTGTGTGTGGCATTAGTAGCTAATGGCATTCGGCATTGTTTAATTAAAATTAGAAATGAATGCTTGAAAGTTAAATAGGTCACTCTAATGACCAAATATGCTAAAAGCTAATATATGGACAAATGATACGAACGAATTGGTTTTTGAAATGTATATGGTTGCCATATATATGTGTTTGATTGAGAAGTAAATTTGTTTGATTTAGCTCAAGAGCCTAGAGGATCAAAGTTGGATAAGGGAAAGGAAAAAAGTGATCGAAGAGCCGTCGTAATCGTTCGGCAACTTCCGAGGTAAGTTTTAAGTGTTTAAACGTTGAGTAAATTCAATTATAATAGGACATGATGAGTTGATTTAGTAAGATATGATATGTCCATGATATGTTCTAAGCTCAAATGGTAAGTTCTTAAGTGTTTGAGCTTGGGAATTTAAGGGTAATTTGAAATAGTCTACTTCGGACAGCAGCAGTAACGTGACTTTAGAAAATCACCATAAATTTATGGACTTGAATTAGAGGCTGAATGAGACATTAAATTAAAGCTTAATGAGTCTAGTTTCTTATAAAAGAAACCGTGTAAGCAAAGGAATTTCCGATAATGAGATATTTAAAGTTGTGTGAGACGGTGTCAGAATGACTCCGAAATCCCCTGTTCTGTTTTTAGAAAATCATTATAAATTGTACAAAAATGGTTATAAGATAAAAATTTATATGCTTAGACTCCTTAATGAGCCTAGTTTCAAATGAAATCAAATACAACACATTTTGAATTCTGTAAAATGAGAAATTTGATTCGTAGTGAAGAGTGGTCAGATTAGTCAAACAGTGAAACAGGGGAAACTTTAAGAAAAATCTGGTATTGATTGGCCAAACCTAAAATTCTGGAAATTTTATGGATGGAAGATATACGAGTCTATATTCAGGAAAAATTAACGGAAAGTGATTTGGAGTTTTGTAGCTCCAGTCATAAATAATGTAGTGACTATTGCTCAGGAAAAACAGCTTGTGCTGAATTTGAGATTATGTTGTGAACCTTGATAAACTTGTTTTAGTTGCTCACAAGCTATTGATTAAACCCATACTTGAATTCTAAATCGTGATATTGTAAGTTTATGAGTATTCGAATATGAAATGATACTATGGCCTAATGGCCGATGTGATGAATGTGAAAGTGTATATATGTGATAATGCCTAATGGCCGATGTGATGAATGTGAAAGTGTATATATGTGATAAGGCCTAATGGCCGATGTGATGAATGTGAAAGTGTATATATGTGATAAGGCCTAATGGCCGATGTGATGAATGTGAAAGTGTATATATATGTGATAGGGCCTAATGGCCGATGTGATGAATGTGATAAGTCTCGAAGGGCATTTGTGTCAGTACTATATCCGGGTTAAAACCCCGCAGGCTTTATGCGAGAATATTATCACTGATTAATGTCCGTAAGCTTCGTGCTCGTACTATATCCGAGCTCTAAAGACCCGATGACTACGTGTGGGGATTTTGTCCGGGTAAGACCCGATAACTTCGTGTGGAGATTATGTCCGGGTAAGACTTCGTAATAAGAATTGCTTATAAATATATTCAATGCGAAAGGTTAAATAGGTATGTACTCCAAGTTTATATGTGAGCTTGATTTGCACTAAATCATAAGGTAGTTATGTGACGCATACGAGAGCAATCTATGAGACTATTCCTATGATTATGTGACATCGGATCAGAGTGAGACGTTATGTGAAATCATACGATATATCTATGTCACATGAGCTCACTTTTATGTGAAAGTTTATCTGCCTATTGTATATGATGAGATGTGCATATTCGGTAAAGGGATGGTATGCCCGAAGGAAGAGTGAAATAAAAATACGAACAACTATGTTATAATTTGATTGTTATCTGTTGACACTGCTTAAAACTTACTAAGCATTGTAATGCTTACTCCGTTTACTCTGTTTCCTCTGTTTTATAGATCTCATTGCGAAGCTACAGGCTCGGGGATTGTCAGCAACTAGTCACACTATCACTATCCACTGTTTGGTACTGCTATGTTTTGGATTATCTTATGGCATGTATAAAATAGACTAGTGGCGGAAGAATATTTTGGTTAATGTATATAGCCATGCGAAAATGGCTTATATATGTTTGAGCATAATGTTATAATCATTTGGTATGGAATGGTTAATCACTATCATAATTTGTGCTAATTATGCTAAAAGGGCTAGTTGAATCATGGAAACTATGAAATAGGTAAAGTCTACCTTAAAGGCAGATGCTGGCAGCAGCAGTGATGTAGATTTCGAAAATCACTAAAAATAGTAGGATTGGAATTAAATAATGAATAAATTATGTAAACGAACCTTGATGAATCTATTTTCATAGGAAAGTAACGAAACAATCATATGGACAGTATGTTAAGAGATATTCAGGTTCTCGTGAGACAGGGCCAGAACGGTTTCTGGATTCCCTGTTCTGACTTTGGAAATTCATTATAAATTAACCAGAGATAATTAGGAGTCATTCCATATATTTATAGATTCCTCTATTAGTCTAGTTTCTATAGAAACAAACGGCATCAGTATTGAAGCTCTGTGCAGGGAGATATCCAAGTCGTAATGCGCAAAGGTCAGTGTAGTCGATCCCTGTAACATGGGAGACTTTGACTAATAAACTGTACTAATTGGCCTGACCAAAAATTCTAGAAAAAAATATGTAGATGGGTATATGAGTCTAGTTTCAGGGAAAAATTACGAAACTGATTTTCGAGTTGGGAAACTCAAGATATGATTTTTAAGGTGACAGTGTCGCAGTTAGCCAACTGCCTGGAAAATTTTAAAATGGACTGCGATAGTAAGCGAATTTAGTCTGTGAACCCCTCGTGTCCGACTCCGGCAACGGTCCCGGGTACGAGGTGTTACATTTCTGTGATAATCTTTTCATGTATTATATCCTTTTATCCTTAATATCTAGATTGGACACAAGTCATGGAATAGTCACAATTGTATAGACCAATCTCATATTTCTTGATTTCTGAGCATGCTACAATAAACAAATAAGTGTGAATCTCATATCAACTTATTCGAGCATGGTCACACATTTCTGGTCTCACTCCATCAAGAGGCCTAAGATATTGCACCCATTATGTAAGAGGGATAAATCATATCTTGATTAATCATATCCCACTACATAGATTGTGGTATATCCAACATCAGTCTTTATAGTACAATCTGTTATGGTAGACGTTTTGATTGTATCAAAATATACGACTCACAATGTTTAGAAAATGATGATCTCAAGTCTGAGGATCATATACATAGTTATCACTATGAGTAACATTGTGACTACTACATAATAATACAAAAAAACATACTCATAGTGGGTCAGTCCAATATGTTGTTCTCTAACACATACTCATGTATTGATTTTGACATCCTTCTGTCAATGACAAGTCTTTCTCATCAATCAACAACACATTAGTCTCAATGCATTATTGTTGTCCAAGCCCCCAATAATACTTCACTAAGGACCTTTTAAGAATAATCATATTTTCTTATGAATTTATTACAATTCATTTATATACATAGAAAAAGAAACTAAAATAAAAGTGGCAATGCCTTATATTAATAAATAAGGTAAAATGAGTATGTGATTACAATAATCTCATGATTGGTCATTGGGCATACTCTAACATAAACCACACTTGACGTTTGTGAAGAAGAGCTCCCTCTTGCAAAGAGTTATATTTCAGGCATCTTCACTAAAGTATTTGCTTATAACTAAAAAAAATATGTTTTCATTTTAGACTTATTACTAGAGCATTACATACTAAAGCTTGAATTATATTTTAATTGTAAATTTCTATTACTTTTAATGGCTGGATAGAGGTTTGGTAGTCTTTGGTTGTAGGTGCAAGTAGGATAAAAGAAGCAAGGATAAGGAAAAGAGGAAGAGAAAAAGTGAGCAAAGGAGGTGAAACATTGCCACGGCAATTGGTGGGACAGATTGCCAACAGAAATGCCATGGCAATTCCAAGAAGATGGCACAGTACTCAATCCACATCACTTTCAGCCAACTGTACGTGTACCAGATAAATCACCTTGAAAAAGAGAAGCAAAATATATGTGCTGAGAGGGACGAATCTACCCTGTAAAAGGAGGAGAGAGAAGAAAGAAAACACATAGATTGTGAGAAGAAAAGAAAAGAAAGAGAGTAGTTACTCTCTCTGCAACAGAACCCTGTGGAGTAAATTAGAAGAGACAAAGAGGGTAGCAGCTAAAAAAAGGGAGAGCACACACGCAAATAAAGGGAAGAGAAATATGCCCTAGGTTTTGCATAAAATCTTGATAAGAAGTTAAAGTACAGTGATAACTTCCTGTAGTTTTGCCATTGTTTTGTTTTCTTGGTTTTGAATTCTATGATTTGTAAAACTTGAAGAATGTTGATGAATGATTTAATTTTGGATTTCATTGTCCAACTCGTGAGCTAATTATTTTCGGGTTGGAATTATTTGGGTGAATATTGAATTATCTGTAATGCCCATGATATGATTTTGATTAAGACTATTGTTTCATTTGATTCTTATTTATTTGGAATGCATGCATGTAAGCTCTAGACATAGTTGATTGCATGTTATGATCATTGATGGATTTGAATCTGAAAGGATTAAATACATCAGATTATTAATCGATTGATACAGGCGACTACTCAAAAGAATATTCACAGCACTCTAGACATAGAAGATGCGATTTGTACAAGTGTAGAGCGTTAGTTGGGTTATCATTCGTGAGTATTGTAGACATACATAGACTCCGAATAATAATTAAAGTTTTAACTCTTGAAAGAAGTAGACTATAGTAGTAAATTTCTAGGCAGTAGTTTAGTCACAACTTTGCCATGGCATTATTATGTTATGAAAATATTCCCTGAGTAATTCCAACCTTTATCATTCAAAAACAAAAATACTCTATACTTGTTCCTTGTAAATTACAATGACATTTAGATTGTTTGGTCATTTTTCAATTATAATTGATATTATTAGTTCATTCATTAATTCCCTTCACCAATTTATGCTTTGTTTCTTTTGCACAGTTTCATTCATTAAATCTTCAGTAATACTTACCAATTCAAATCAACTTTTGATCCTTGTGGAGATGATTCTCACTCATCATTATATTACTTGAATCAATGTGTACACTTGCACATTTGTATTATTTACACGCAACAGGGCATACTCTAATACAAACCACACTTAACATTGTGATGAGTAGCTCCCACTTGTCATGACGATGAGATGGAAATGGGAAGATTTTGTATGGTGTTGATGTCAAGACAAAAAGCATTCCCACGTCCTAATGATGCTACTTGGCACGAAAGAAAATAGTTAATTTCCTTGGACGACATTTTTGGGAAATTTCCATAGTTGCATTCTAGCTTTTAGCAAAATATTTTATTCATTGGTATCTAAGTGTATCTTGAGTTGAGTGGTCACCAAGTAGGTCGTTGCCTAAATAAGTAGCGTTAGGGTCACTGGAATTGTACATAGTTTTAGACCTAGACAGTTTTTCTATTCATATTTAGTTTTATTTTATTTTTATGTTCGTGTAGTCGAAACATTTCTATTTTGAAGTGAAGACAATAGCAAGCGAAAGCTACTCCGGACCTATGCTTCAATATATTTATCAATGAGCATTCTTTTATCTCTTTCTTTATTCTTTTATTTATGCTCGTTAACTTGACCAATTAATTTTCGTATGAATATTAGAATAATTTCTTGTGCTTTATTTATATCTTGCATGTTTCAATTATTAAAATAATTTATTTCTTAAATAATTATTTATTTGAAATTGATTATTTATTTGAGGGTATTTAGTATATTAGGGAGTGATGCCCCTAGTAAAATATTGAGATAGAGAGGGTATCCTATCATGTATAACTTGTGCTAAACGGTGAGACCGTAAGGGTATTCGTATGCCTAAGAGGAGACTGGAATGATGACTTAGGTGGTAATCCATAGTGAAGATGAGCTGCAGGGTAGTCGTAGCTAAGGGTGATAGATAACTTAATCGAGGATAATTATTTATTTAATTAGATAATTAAGGATTTAATCGATCATATGCTAGAGGCTTGCATTGTCGACACTCGGAATAGGAAAGTCCATTAGGTTAATTTCAGGTTAGTTAATATAATTAGTTTAATTAAAATATTAATTTGAATTCACACTATTAACTCGTGACTCGATTAGGTTAGTATTTATTTTTTGTAATTAATTTAATATTAATTTCTCCAATCTGCAATCCCTTCGGTACGATCCTCAAAATACTTACTGGTGTTTCATTATAACATATACTATATTACAATTTGACTCATATGCTTGCGGACACTGCCGATTTAATTTAATATATTTTTTGTGTGATATTTATACTATAAATGATAACACGTCTAAAGGCGGTCAAGTTGTCGGCGTCGTTGCCGGGGATTGCGATGATGAAATTTTTATTAGATGGATTACTTTAAAATAACATTAATCAAAAGACGAACAAGCTAGATAGTTCTAACATTTATTTAATTAATTTTATTTTTAAAAAATATTTTATTATGATTATTATTACCTTGTTAATTATTTTTATTTTGATTTTTTTAAGTTAAGTAAATGTTTTTATTTTAATACTTTTTTTATGTACCTTGTCGATTATTAGATTTAATCATGGACATTGATTTTTACAAGCTAGTGTACGAGTAATCCAAATTGAGTTGGTTGTAAAGAGATTCGACAACCCGATGGAGTTGTGATTATAAGACAAGTAGCCCAAGTTATGAGGCACAAGTTATATATTTTTCTTTCTTTTTTTTTGTGTAGGAACCCCACAAGTTATGAGGCACTACATATTCGATCCAAAATCGCCAGAAGAGTCAATCCCACCATTTTTGTGATGGACCTTTTGATACAAACTCGGTTCAGTGATGATTTGACACGTATTACTTGCCCAATCGAGAAATTGAGTAAGTTTGATTCATTACAAGGAAAAGGATGAAAATGGATAGAAGATAGGTTCAAACAAAGGTTCAAAAATTTTGGAAGATGGTTAGAGGAAATTCGGCTAAGGCAAAGGCTGAACCAACAATATAGAGATTGTCGACCCAAGACTTACAAGCACTTAGATGGATAATGAAAAGTAAAATCAGTAAATAAACCTTGACCCACTATCTAACGAGATAGGAACCAAAGGTATAACGAATGCCATGCTTTGCAGTGATAAGTTTAGAAAACAAATGAAGGATAATATGCCACAAGCCTAGCTTGATAAGTCAAATCAGTTCAAAAAAAAAAGGAGATTTGAACACTCACAAGTTTCAAATATTTCATAAATTTGGCAAAAGTAGTCTAACCAAAACAATATTTTCTTACAAACTATTTATAGGCATTATTGTGACTATTCAAATTCAACATTCATATCAGCTATTAACAAAATATTAAAATTCAGTTATAACTCTTAATGGGCAACCAAAGAGTCATGTCATTTAATATTTTGCTAATAGCTTATATGAATGTTGAATTTGAATAGTCATAATAAAGCCTATAAATAGTTTGTAAGAAAACATTGTTTTGGTTAGACTACTTTTGCCAAATTTATGAAATATTTGAAACTTGTGAAAGTTCAAATCTCCTTTTTTTTTGGGAACTGATCTGACTTATCAACTAGGCTTGTGGCGTCTTATCTTTCCTTTGTTTTTCGAACTTCTCACTGCAAAGTGTGGCATTCATTATACATTTGATTCCTATCTCGTTATATTGTGGGTCAAGGTTTATTTGCTGATTTTACTTTTCATTATCCATCTAAGTGCTTGTAAGTCTTGGGTCAACAATCTCTATATTGTTGGTTCAGCCTTTGCCTTAGCCGAATTTCCTCTAACCATCTTCTAAACTCTTTGAACCTTTGTTTGAACCTATCTTCTATCCATTTTCAGCCTTTTTATTGTAACGAATCAAACTTACTCAATTTTTTGATTAGGCAACTAATACAACTTGAATCATCACCGAACCGAGTTCGTATCATTTGGTATTAGATCTGGTGAAATTCAAGTATTGATGTTTTTAGCATTACATTATTATAATTTGAAAAAAAAAGTTCGTGGAAAAAATCCAGTATCCATTGAAGTTCAAAGTGTGAAATATCATTTTTTAGGAATACAAATTCGTTGGAATTTTTTTTTAAAAAAAAGAGCTAGCATGGAAGTGTTTTTGCTACCCTACTCAATCCATTCATTACTTATCATTTGGCCACACTTAAACCTTTCCATCTTTATTTTCTAGCCTACCCTTTTGTCCTAACATCATTTCCTACCCAAAATCAAACATCAAAATTGCAAGCCAATTCCACACGATTGCTGATTTGTCTAAGCAGTCCATTGAGAACTTAGAGAGGCGAATGTGAGTAGAAAAAGGCAAGAGTGAGTTGTCAGATCATTAGAGTGTTGAAAAGCCAATCTTGAGTGCAAACACGAGTGGAGTGCCATCTTTGTTTTCTTTGCGAAAGAAACGTGAGGTTTATATTGGTGAGGTACTCATTTTTATCTTTAAACTCTTTTCTTTTCCATTAATAAATCATGTTTTGAAAAGAGTTTTCAGAATTTGAACTTCAAGATTTGATGAAAGAGGTGGACCAGTTGCTCGATAGAAAACTAAAACCCCTACAAGAGCGATCGGTTAGTGTCGAAGAGCGGAGCCAGCGAGTAATAGCCGAATGGGAACAAATTTCTCCAAATCAAAGGACAAAAATAAGATCGTTACAGAGACAAACATCCAATGACTATTTGGGAAGAGACTTATATCTAGATTCTTATTCATCAAGGAAGTCGAGTCAGTATGAAGCACACCACGAGTTTGAAACTTTTCAAGGCTACCAACGAGAAGGTAGAAATTTTTCTTCAAATGCCACAAAGTATTCATCTACTGAGAAGTTCTTACGAAGAAGTGAACGTGTTTCGTATAAGTACTAGTCCATGGAGGCTTATTCACGAAGAGATCATTGTGACTTATATGAAGATTCTTCTACTTTTTTCCAACGAAAAGTCTATCGTTTTGATTCTTTTGTATTATCTCAATCTTGTAATGGAAGGTTGAGAGAAACAGAAATAAAAAGAAATGAGAGACAAGAAATGCTAATAAAAGAAAATGAGAGAACATGGAATGAAATTGAGAAAAGAAAAAAAGAAAAGAAAGAAAAAGAGAGTGAGAGAAAGCAAAACAAGATTGAGATTGAAAATGAATGTGAGAATGAAATGAAAATTGAAAAGGAGAAAGAGATTAGAGAAAGAAAGGAAATGAGTGAAAGAAACGAGTGATATTGTTAAAAATGAAAATGAAATAAAAAGTGAGAACGAGTCTTCAAAAGTGACAATTGAAAAAAAAAGATCGTGGTCAAGAGAAAGGAATATTTTTACTAACCCATATGCGGGTTGTTCTCGTATTACTTTTTCTTTTTAGGTGTCTATAGACTTGATTGACAAGCTTCAACTTCATTACCTTCCTAATGAGAGACGATTTCATTTGATCGAGAAAGGTAAGGTTGAAAATGAAATCAAACCACAAGTGCCTAAAGGTAAGCAAGGTAAAGAGTTTTTAGCCATTGAATCACGGCAATCACATTTGAATGTTGTTAAGAACATTGCTGAAGACTTAGTTTTTGAAAGAACTTCTCACCTTGATTTGATTAACTATCATTTTCTGATTGTTAATGATTTTGCTCCAACTAGTGGCATGAAGAGTTTTTCTCATGATTTGTACTGTGTTGGCAAGTCTGTTGGTGAAGTGAGATTAACTCAACGTCCACAAAATTTGATCATGGTTGATAAAGAGTTTTCATGTGAAATGCTCAATCTGTGTGATCGTGATGGTAATGATAATTCTTTAACTCTTAGTGCGAAATTTTTGTATATTTGTATGAGACTTGAGAGATTTGATTGTTTGAAAGTTTGCGTGTCTAAATCTTGTTTGCTTAGCATGTATGATTTACTTGTGAAAATAAAATTTTTGTTACGTGCTAGAACAAGTGATCAAAACCATGTGTGTAACACCCCAACCCTGCCCGGACGTTATGGCTGGATCCAGCGTGTCACATTGAAGTGTTTTAGTGAAAACCTTATTTTCATTAAAACCCTTCTTTAAATTTGAAAACCTTAATTACTTGTAAAATCTCTTTTCAGTCGCAGAAGCTTTATTTAAAACAGATGAATTATGAAAACTTGTCATTTAAAAATTAAGTTGCGGAATTTTAGAATTCAATAAAAACAGTTTAAGGTTTAGGAACCCATGTTCAAAAATAAATATAAAGCATAAAAATAATAGTCCTAATTCGGAATAATAACCAGAGGAAAGGCCCTATGACAATCCGGTCTGAAATAACTTAATAAACTAAGACTATATAAAAAAAACCATGTCCAAGCCGTCTTGCTAGCTGGACACCTCAGAGTCCCTTCATTCATCGAACCTCAAACTGGCCATCACCTGAGAAAAATAAAAGAGGGGGTGAGTTTACGAAAACTCATTGTGTACAACCCTCGAAGAGTCTTAAGCATTCATCAATCACCATAATGTCATACATGCAATTCTATACAACCCACCCCAATATTCCATTCTCTATACACCAACTCCGTCCCCTGGTACACATCATGTGGGGATATAAATATTGACCCAACCATTCGATACACATCAATGGTAGCTCGGTTGTGGTACTACTTTCATTGCAGCAAGCTGCTAATCACATATTGGGCTTAGTAGCTATCGGTGGATCCACGATCGTCAAGCAACCATGCGATCCTCATATACTTCCTCCGTTCCATAATTCCCAACCCATATGCAACCTAAACAGAATATCATATGAATGTAGCAGATATACCTGCAACATCCGTAAATCTTACCTTCAACACATAGGGGTATTTTAGTCATTTTTGCCCTTAGGGGCATGTCGGTAATTTTTCTTAATCATGGGTTTATTACTTACCTTAGCCCGTTAACAAGTCCTCGTTGGCTAAAGTGAACAAATACTATGCACCAGGTAGGATTCCAGAGAAGAGGAGGTGAGTCATTAAGACAGCTTAAGTACCAAGCTCTCCTTAGATCCAATCCTAGACATGCATATACCTATTGCCCCACCTTAACCTTATGACTTTTCCACAGTCGTAATTAATTAATTAAGTTTTATGTCTGTTTAAGCAGTTATCAGATACTAGGCCCAAAACCCTTTACAGAGCCCAAACAAGTCTACATACATGCATATGGCCTACTAGGCCCCATTTCATTCATATGGCCCATTAGGCCCAATCTCATTCACAGTTACGCTTTCATATGATTTTCGATCACTAAACATTATATTGCCAATTTTGCCTATGATGGGCCCTTCAGCCTATCGGGCCCATTTAGCCCATTCTGGCCTGGTTGGCCAAAACATAGCCCAAGTCCATGGAATCACCCATGGGGCCTCAGATAACCTATCGGTTTCCCCCTTACAAGTGTTCATGCACTCGCAAGTCTATTGTACCCAAACTTCTAGCTTTTCGGCATTTCGAGATTTCTCGACCTACTGTGTGTGTGCAGTGTATGTATACACCTGGTAATAAAGCGTGCTTCGATCTCCCTAGCCACGAATCTACATTCAATGTCATTCAATGATTAATCACACATACTTATCGAATACTTTTACCAAAATCCGAAATCTCACCTTAACCTTACCTAAAACACCAAGCCTTAGTAGTTTTTCCTTGATCACTAATCGCGAGTACTTCTCAGATCTGCATTAACCTTTATCGTTAAAAACATAATGGGTGACTTGCATCCAACATAAGCCACCCTCTCCTACTAAAGCTCATTCAGCTAGTCCTTACCAAAGTGAAGAACACTTACCAAAGTCCCAACACCTAAGGAGCAAATCGGCAGAGGTCCAGAAGACTAAGATTCAATACTAATCCCTACCAAAACTGATTTAGAAGGAGTGAGGGACAGGAGTAATCGACACTAGCAAAAATCTATTGAAAAAGCAAGCACTTACATTAGAATTGGCCGAAGTAGAGGGAGTAGTGGCGGCATAGAAGGTATTCGGCTTTTGAGATTTGTATGGTGAAAAAGGTTATTCGACACAAAGAATAAGAGAAGAAGGAATCGGCTAAACCAACGGTGAATCAAAGAGAATTTTAGTAGAGGAAGAATGGAAAATTTGCACAAAGTAAGAGAGGAAGAACAAGGGATTTCAGCTTTTAGATCTTTGGAGAGAAAGGTGTTTTTGGTAACATAGAAAGAGAGAATTCGGCATTAGCCTGGAATCCCCACGATCGGCACCTATATATAGACTAGAGTCGAATTTCCTATCCCCTAATTCCCAATTTGGCTCCATCTCTCTTCACTCCTCATCTCCTAAAATTTCTCCCTGATAGCTCCTTAATCCCTTCCTTAAATTTCTCCTATTATCATTCTCTATAGTGTTCATATCCAATACCACTACTGACCATCTATAGAGCAAAAATAAATCCTCCTTTTGAATAAGGAGGGATTCGAACCCCGGACCTCCTTGTCATGCATGTGACGCCACTTGCCACTCCAACACAAGGCTTTCTTGTGTCCAAATCCTCCTTCATTTATTTAAAAACCAACCTACTTGCCAACAAGGTTCTTTTGGTTATTAAACTATAATTTCCTTCACCCCTAAGCTCGAGCTCCAAAACTAACTCAGGCCTATTAACACATAATTAGCACTTAACTAGGAATATTAAGCACACATTTTATCAATACCGAAATAACAAGAAAGTTCAGGATTTTGGGGAGTTACAATGTGTTTAAATCGGGAGCAAGTTTTCCTAAATTATCATTAAGCGAAGGTGAGTATCATAAATTTTATGTGAATAAAAATGTGAACAATCTTTGTTAGTTTGATGTTTTATCATTATGTTCGAAAACAAAGCATGAGAATTTTGTTGTCTCACAAAAACAAAATCCAATATTTGATTCTGGAGGTTGTTCTATGCTATGGTTTAAGAGATTCGAACATGGTTCGCATGATTATAACTTTAGCTTGCTTCGTATTCCTACCATGTTGCTAGTCAAGAAATTTCCAAGTCAAATTGAAATGGTAAGGAACAACTATGTTTTTGATCCTGGTGATTATAGTTTTATATTATTGTTTAAGGGGCTTGAGCCATGGAATTTTGTTTCCAAGATTATATCTTTCGAATGCTTTGTGATTCTGGTTTGTTTCCATTGAAGAACATTTTGATTCATTATGAGAAGGTGAGATCAAATTCTATTTTTGATCCCGGTATCGGTTTAAACATTCCAAGTTTGGATGGGTTGTCGAAAAGTTATTTTCTGTTCAAAATTCAAAGTGTCACTAATTTATTCCATTATTGTGTAGGTGATAATTTGGAATGGTTTCCTCCTAAAGAAGGAGGGCATGAAAATAACATGTTTAATTTTATAACCATTTTTGGTTCTTAGGTTTTTGGAAACGAATCTGTCAGGTTCATGAACAAAAGTGTTCCTGACGATGAAAAACTTTTCGAGAGCAAGTAGCCCGATTTGAGGACAAATCGTTTCAAGAGGGAGGGTATGATGCGATCCCAGCCATTTCATGTTTTGAAACAATTCGACGACATCGAGATTGGCCCAAACTCGAGGGGCCTAAGTGCAAAATGAAGGTTTTGATTCCAATTTGTTAATTTGGTTGTTGGAATAAGGACTTTTATTTATTTATTTTAGTTACTTTAGTTATTATAATATGAGTCTTTAATTATGTCTTGTTTATTAAATGCATCTTTAATTAATGTCTTGCATTATTGATCTACATCTTTTAATTATGACATGCATTATGTGTTCTGCATTTAATAAAGTCATGCATTTTGTAACTCCCATGTTAATTAAAGTTTGCATCTTTTAATGAAGTCATGCATTAAGTAATTCATTTTTTTGTTTAGTTTACATCTTAATTAAACCAAGTATTTAAGCATCTTAGTTGTTAAATATGTTTGAGTTTGTTTATATCAGTATGTTATTTAATTTGGCTATTATTTTTTTAATGCTTAAGTTATAGTGTGTTTAATTTTTCTTAAATAAATTGATTGTGTGATTGTTGTAGGAAAGTCCAAAAGGCTGGTCACATAGCTACAAAATGGCTGTTCATTTGCCAAGAAGAATCAAATGCTGTCACATTCAATTGGCTGTCCAGTTTTGGCATAAAAAAAGTGTGCGTTTGGTCACTTAATTGCTGGTGCATATTTGGAACGTTTATAGTGGATATTGAAGCACTCAAAGCTCATTATGGTGACTTTTCAAATGGACCAAGAGTGACTCTTCAAGTCTGATCCGTTTCATGCACTCAAAGCTAGTTACGGTGCCAATTAAGAGATGAATATACAAGCATTAAGGCATTTGGCTAAGGGGAAAATGAAGGAACATCAAGCAGCACATTTAATGGACTATTAAGCCTTCATTAAGGGAAGAGGCATGACTTTTCAACTATGCACGAATCAAGTGAAAAGACATGACTCTTTGGCTGCCCATTAAGAGTTATAACCGAATTTTAATATTTTGTTAATAGCTTATATGAATGTTGAATTTGAATAGTCATATTAGTGCCTATAAATAGCTTGTAAAAGGACAATGCTAGACTACTTTTGCCAATTTTATGAAATATTTGAAACTTGTAAGAGTTCAAATCTCCTTGTTCTTTTTGGGACTGATCTGACTTATCAAGCTAGGCTTGTAGTGTCTTATCCTTCCTTTTTTTTTTTGAACTTATCACTGCAAAGTGTGGCATTCGTTATACCTTTGGTTCCTATCTCGTTAAATAGTGGGTCAAGGTTTATTTGCTGATTTTACTTTTCATTACCCATCTAAGTGCTTGTAAGTCTTGGGTCGACAATCTCTATATTATTGGTTCAGCCTTTTCCTTAGCTGAATTTCCTCTATCCATTTTCCAAACTCTTTGAACCTTTGCTTGGACCTATCTTTTATCCATTTTCAGCCTTTTCTTGTAATGAATCAAACTCACTCAATTTCTCGATTGGGCAACTAATACAACTTGAATCATCACTGAACCGAGTTCATATCACATTTGCTAATCAAGTAATCTTTTTTATTTTTGCACATTTGGGACAATGTGCCGAATAAAGTGTGTTTTCTGTGTGTTTGAGCTTGTAGAAATACAAGTGATTGGTTAGGAGCATATACCTAGGTTCTTTGTTTAGACTGTAAATTTAGCCTGAAATTAAATAATTTAGGCTGTCTATATTGAGACTAATTAGTTCAGTTTATTAGACTGTGAAATGGAAAAAGAGATTAAATATATCAAGTGATAAAGTTATATACAAATAAGTAATTATATTAGTAGAAGTATAGGATAATCAAATTAAAAAGAAAATACTCGTCAAATCCATGTTTATTGAAATGGTGCAATATGACTAGTATAACCCTTATAAAAAATGACCAAGAAAAATCTCAATCGTATTGGAACAAATGAAATTAAAAAATCATAAGGGATTATAAGGGAAATATTAGTGCAATAGAGCTTAAAACATGGACAGAAATAAACTGAGTAGGAAAAAAATTCGAACTGACTATACTATGTAAAAATAAATACTATATTCGTATATATAAATTTTGATGGAGACATATATTTAATTTTCTTTAACTCTGCTCTTTGTAATTTATTGAACTAATCTGTTTAGGTGTAAATAACTTTGAATTGTTTAAATTTCTAGCTAAAGTTATATATTTAGGCAAATTTTCCTAGTGCCGATGCTTTGATCTAATCTTGTGTATCAAGTTGGCTCAAGTACATTGTTTAGCTATAAATTTTATTTATTTTCTTTTGTCTGCTTGAGGACAAGCAATGACTTAAGTGTAGGGGGTAAGTGACCTGACGTCACTTGTAGTAGTTATTTTAGGTCATTTTGACTATTAATGAGTTTTTTTCTAGCACTTTTATAATTAAATATTACATTTTTTGTAGTAGTATGTTAAGAATAAAATATTAATAAAATAAGTATTTTTACGCATTTTCTACTATTTTGATTAGCCATAAGGTCAACTCCTGTCTCGTAAGTGACTAATTAGCATTTGAGTGTGTAGGATGTCAATTGAGGTCTAAGAATACAATGAATAATTATTGGGTCGTGAGACAAGGAGCCTGATAAGCCAGTGAAGCTACCAAGGCCCAAACCACTCTTGATGTGACGAGAAGCACTCTATCATCACATTAACGTGATGGAAATGAGAAGATTCTGCACAATGTTGACATCGGGACGAGAAGCATTCCTACGTTTCGATGACGAGACTTAGCATGGAAGAAAAAAGCTAATTTCCTTGAACGACATTTTTGGGAAATTTTCATATTTGGACCCTAGATTTTAGCAAAAGATTTTATTCATTCGTATCTAAGTGTATCTTGAGTTGAATGGTCACCAAGTAGGTCATTGCCTATATAAGCAACCTTGGGGTCACCGAAATTGTAGGCAGTTTTAGACCTAGATAGTTTTTTATTCAGATTTAGTTGTATTTTCTTTTTATGTTCATGTAGTCAGAATTTTTCTATACCGATGTGAAGACAATAGTGAACGGAGACTGATCTAGACCTGCACTTCACTATATTTATCAATGAGCATCCTCCCATCTCTTTCTTTATTTTATATATACTTCGTTAACTTGATCAATTAACTATCGTATGAATATTACAATAATTTCTTGTGTTTTATTTATATCTTACATGTTTCGATTATTAAACTAATTTATTTCTTAAGTAATATTTTATCTGAAATTGATTATCTATTCAAGGGTACTTAGTATATTAGGGAGTGACATCCCTAATAGAATATCGAGACCGGGAAGGTATCCTGTCATGTATAAATTGTGCTGAGCGGTAAGACCAGAAGGGTGTCTATATGCCTAGGAAGAGACCGAAAGGGTGACTTAGGGGGTAGTCCTTAGTAAAGATGAACTGAGAGGGTATTCATTGTTAAGGGTGATAAATAACTTAATTGAGAGTAATTAATTATTTAATTAGATAATTAAGTATTTAATGAAGCATACGCTAGAGGCTCGCATTGTCAACACTAGGAATAGGAAAGTCCATTAGGTAAATTTTAGGTTGGTTAATTTGATTAGTTTAATTAAAATATTAATTTAGATTCACACTACAAATTCGTGACTCAATTAGGTTAGTAATTATTTTATGTAATTAATTTAATATTAATTTCCCAAATCTGCAATCCCTTGGGTACGATTCTCAGAATACTTATTGGTGTTATGTTCTAACATATACTATATTACAATTTGACACGTACACTTGCAGACACAACCAATTTAATTTAATATATTTTTATTGTGATATTTATACTATAAACAATAACACGTTTATAGGTGGTCAGTGCCCAAATTAGACATCGAAGACTTAGTAAACATTGAAAATTATCCAGAAAAATCCACAAATGTGACCTTCCAACTTCCCTCCTCATTTCTCTCCCATGAATCAAGCATGAATTAATAAACTTTCAAAGTTATGCACTCGCTTTACTTAAAGCAAGGATCGATCACATGAGAAGAGAATTTCAAGACACCAATTTGCTAAAAATAGTCGGCCTCTATAAATATAAATAGGGGCTAACTATTTACTCATTTCACTCATCCCTCACTCACCAACTCTTCTCTCATTCTTCATTCTTTCACTTCCCATTTGAGAGAGCAACACAAGAGTTTGAGAGGAGCATTTCAAAAGTTCTCTTGAGAAGTAAAATTCGGCATTCTTGAAGGCAATTGTGCGAAGGAGCAAAGCAGAAGGAATAAGGAAAAGGAACACAAGCTGAGCTAAAATACCTTATTTTTCTTCTAGTTTCTTTCCCATTTTAACTTTTTATTTTTTTTCTTAATTGATGAATATGATTGTTAAATATTTTTCTACTTTCAATTTAATTAAAATGACTTAATTCTGTTGTTGTTAGATTGATTTCATTCTTTTAGCTTAGATTGTTATTATTATGTTAATGATGTTATTTTCTTTCGTTGTTTATGCATTCAATTAAAAACATGAACATATTATTCATGCATTATGAATGTAGAGAATCAATTGAATTATTTATTTATTCTGAACAAGATTGTAATTAATTGACACAATTTATTTATTAACTCTTTCATGTTATAGTAATTAAACTTGTGAATTGTTGTTTTTTATTCTATGTTTACATTTCCATTAGTTTCAAGTTGATTAAACATAGAAATATTCTAGAAAAGCTTAATAATTAAATAAGTGTGACTTCATGGGTTAATAAATAGTCGAGTTGCCATGAAATTATTTCGTAACGTCATTAACATTATTTTAATAAGGCATAATTGCAAAAAAAAAAAGATCTCAACCTTTGGGGGCTTTTGGATATATACCCTTAACCTTTTTTTTTTATTTCAACCCTTAACGTAATAGATTTTTTAGATGTCAACCCAATTGAAACGATAATCGTTAGCTAACTGTTAGTCAACAACCAGTTAAAAAAATTGATCTATGCGGTGATCCAGTTGACTGATGTCATGGCAAACATTTAAATAATAACGCTAATGTGGAAAAAAATTAAACAAATTTAATAAAAATAAAACAAAAAAATCCTAAATCCCGCAAATCATCTCAAACCTCCAATTTCGAAAAAAAATTTCCCAATTTCTAAAATCCCCAACTCGTCAAATTTCCCAAATCGTGAAATCCCCAAATCCATAACATCCGAAACCTTTGTTGAATCCCTAAAATTTTCAACAATCTCCTTTTTCAATCATTGATTAAGGGATTTTTCTACATCCTTAATCCCTTAGAACCAAATTGTGAAATCCCTAATCTTTCCAGAAACTTTTATTTATCTTCCTTGACGTCTGAAATCATGGATTCAAATAGTTCGAATACTCAGTCTAGAGGTTGGGTAACGCATGGTTCGAATGGTTCAAAGAAAATAATCATCATATGCAAATATTGTTATTTCATTGCGAAGGGAGTATGTCTACGGTGGACCAGTAGAAAAATGACACTGCAATAAATTAGCTCTAAGAGATACTTCATGGAGTGATTTAAATCATGGAAGGAGGTTTTATGGTTGTTCAGATTTCTGGGTAAGTGAAAATTTTTATTTGCAAATTGAGTATGAGTTCAATTTTGATGATTTCATAAATCTCATAATTTGTTTTGTTTTCAATTTGGATTATTTCAATTTGGCTGAATTAGGGTTTGTTTGTAGGACGATGGTTGTTATGGATGTAACAAAATCATTAATTTCCAAACAGTTCATAAATCATAGCAAAATCCATTTAAACACAAGCATATCATCCCTTATTCGAGCACTCAAGGCCTTAGAAACACTTTAGAAATGATTCAGGATTAAATCGGAAAATATAAAACCTTAAGGAAAAAGTTAGAAAAATTCACACTGCAGGGGTCACATGGTCGTGTGGCAAGGCCATGTAACATTCGAAATAGGGACACAAAGTTATGTCCCAGCCCGTGCCTGTGCCCGTATAACTCTGTGACTTGGGCGACACGGCGAAGCCACACCCCGTTTGCCAGGTCGTGTAACTCTCGAAATGACCTCAAACGCCCGTGTGTCAGGCTGTGTGTTAGGCCGTGTAACAACCAATCTTGCAACCCTTCGAAACCTATAGGGGATACACAGTTGAGACACACGCCCATGTCTTTCACCTTGTAAACAAGAAATAGGCCAAATTCAAGTCATTTCTTTCACCCTAATCAAGCATGATCCTATGACTCATTTGCACATACATTCAAGCCTTGAAACATACCTAAAACATGCCTAAATATGACTAAATCATTACACCATTTATCCACACAACCAATTTGCCAAAGGGCACCTCAACCACAATACATCAAATCAACCAAAAACATAAATATATTTGTCTATAAATCAACCTTATACAACTACCTATTCCCATACCAAGCCATAGCACCATTGACCATATACCAAATCACATTCAAACATACCAAATTGGTCATTCAAAACATACTTTCACTTGACCATAACCATACCAATCAACAAAGCATCAAAGGGCCAAAAGCATACCAACCATAATACCATGTTTTCAAGCCAAACATAACAACTTAATTCATCAACATACCAAAACAATCCATAAGTGTTTAATTTCATACCATTCTATTTGTACCAAAAGATATCTAATCACAAACTTAGAAAAGTACTTAACCACTTAATTTAGTAATTTTCCATAATGTACCAAAACAACCTATAAAGCTACATATACATGCCACAATCCTAAGGAGTACTGTAACACCCCTTACCCGTATTCAACACTGGAACAGGATACGAGGCATTACCAAAATTACATTACAAGTAAACATATAATTCCAGTCATAAATTTTTGACCAAATTATAACCATTTGTATTCAATCATAAAGTCCCTAATACGAGCCTAGGAAGCCCAAAATATGCTTTAGAAATGGTTCGTGACTAAACCGAACACTTAGGAAAGTTTAACCGAACTTAGAAAATTTTTGCTATGAACAGGGGTCACACACCCGTGTAGTTTGGGACACGCCCGTGTAGGCAGGCCGTGTAGTCACACACACTTGTGTCCCTAACCCGTGTAACTATCTATTTTGCAAAGCATGACCAAATAGAAGTCACATGGCCAAGTCACACGCCCGTGTGCTAGGCCGTGTGGTTAACTTAATATTCATAAAATAGGTGCAGACTTCACATGGTTGGGATACACGCTCGTGCTTGAAGCCGTGTCCCTCACATGGCTAAGACACACGCCCGTGTCTCTGCCCGTGTGCTCAATTCTGAGCATTCTGTTTCTCAAAATTAAGGTGCAAGGGACACACGACCGAAACATATGCCCATAGGGAAAACCATGTGTAACACCCTGATCCCGTGACCGTTACCGAAAATCGAACACGAGGTGTTACCGAGCTTACTTCATTTATTTCCCCCTATTTTGTTTTTTTTTTGTTCCAGGCAAGCTGGCTAACTGTATCGTAGTCACTTTAAAAATCATATCTTGAGTTCTGAAACTCGAAATCCAATTCCGTAAATTTCCCCCGAAACTAGACTCATATATCTATACTCATCACATAGGTTCAAAACTTACCAAGCTCAACTCCAAATATAAACATAGCTCCTATTAGCCATGAACTCAAGGTACTTACCCTTTCCGCTGTCCAAAATCGACTCGGTAAAGTCGCACCCTTAGTGGAAATAATTTATAGAAAATATATAGTGGGTTCGCACACATAGTGCTTAATAATCAACCGCGCACACTTAGTGCCACGTACTTTAAACTCGCACACTTAGCGCCATGCATTTCAAGCTCGCACACTCAGTGCCATGCATTTCAAGCTCGCACACTCAGTGCCATGCATTTCAAGCTCGCACACTCAGTGCCAATCTCTCAACCTTGAACACTTATTGCCCGCACACTTAGTGCCGAAAACCAGCCACTCTATACGCTTCACTTCCTTTTTTTTTACATTCGACAATTTCATCTCTACATACATATACATTTCTATACATTTCACCTCATTAAACACAATTGCATAGGTATTACGATCATTTAAATCAATACCAAATATATGCTTAATGACTTACCTTGTGTTGGGTAAGACGGTTCCAACTCGGCTACTCGATGATCTTTTCTTTGCCTTTGCTTGATTCTCCTCCTTTAACTCCTTGAGCTTAATCAATAAATCAACTAGTTTAACCATCTTGCTAAACATTCATAATTCAACTAGTTTAATCAAGAAATTTTCGTCCCCGAAAATCTTACCAGTGAACAATTTAGGATATCGATCCTTCATAGAGTCCTCAAGTTCCCAAGTGGCTTCTTCGACTCCGTGTTTATGCCACAGTACCTTTACTAATGAGATTTTCCTGTTTCGTAGTTCTTTTACTTCACGTGCTAAAATACGAACTGGTTCTTCTTCGTAACTCAAATTAGATTGAATCTCGATCTCTGATGGAGTAATTACGTGCGATGGATCAGACCTATATCGTCGAAGCATCGAGACATGAAAGACGTTGTGAATCTTTAAGAAACACTTTGTCTCCTACCTAATACTCAATGTCTTTTCGTTTCAAATCCGCGTACGACTTCTGGCGATCCGAAGCTGCCTTTAGACTTTCACGGATCACTTTTACTTTCTGTTCCGCATCTTTAATCAAATCAACCCCGAAGATTTTACTTTCACTAACCTCAGTCCAAAATAATGGGGTGCGGAATTTACGACCGTATAAAGCCTCGTAAGGTGCCATCTTAATGCTTGATTGGAAGCTATTGTTGCCAGCGAATTCAATCAAAGGCAAATATCTTTCCCATGAACCACAGAACTCTAAAACGCAGCATCTCAACATGTCCTCGAGTATCTGAATTACCCGTTCGGATTGACCATCGGTCTGGGGATGAAATGCGGTGCTAAAATGCATCTTGGTACCCAATGCTCCTTGTAATTTCTTTCAAAATCGCGATGTAAACTTGGGTCTCTATCCGACACAATAGAAATAGGTACCCCATGCAATCGGACAATTTGGGAGACATATAATTCTGCCAATTTATCGAGCGAAAAATCTGTACGGACAGGGATAAAATGAGCAGACTTTGTCAGTCTATCAACAATAACCCAGACCGAGTCTTTCTTACTCGGTGTCAACGGTAACCCAGATACAAAGTCCATTGTTACCCGATCCCATTTCCATTCGGGTATCATGATTGGCTGAAGTAATCCCGAAGGCACTTGATGTTCTGCTTTCACTTGTTGACATATCAAACACTTCGAAACAAAATCAGAAATGTCTCATTTCATACCAGTCCACCAAAACTGACGTTTCAAATCATTGTACATTTTCGTGTTACCCGGATGGATAGACATTCGGCCACTATGAGCCTCATTCAAAATCATCGAAATAAGTTCTGAATTTCTTGGAACATATAATCGATTCTTGAACGGCAAGCAATCATTGTCGTCAATCCGAAACTCTGATTCCTCATTCGAAGCACATTCAGCTCGTTTAGCAATCAATTTATCGTCAACTTTCTGGGATTCAAGTATTTGATGAATCAATAATGGTTTGGCCTTTATTTCAGCTACTAGCGCATTATCGGGTGAGACGGACAGGTGAACATTCATCGCTCTCAAAGCAAACAGTACTTTACGACTTAAAGCATCGGCAACCACGTTAGCCTTTCTCGGGTGATAATCAATAACAAGTTCGTAGTCTTTCAACAACTCAAGCCAACGTCTTTGTCGTAGATTTAGATCTCTTTGAGTCATCAAATATTTTAGACTCTTGTGGTCCGAATAAATATGACGCCTTTCTCCGAACAAGTAATGTCGCCATATTTTCAAGGCGAACACTATGGCTGCTAATTCAAGGTCATGGGTCGGATAGTTTCTCTCATGCGGCTTTAATTGTCTCGACGCGTAAGCCACAACTCGACCTTCTTGCATCAATACACAACCTAGCCCAAGCAAAGATGCGTCACTGTAAATGACAAACTCTTTGCCGGACTCCGGCTGGACTAGCACTGGAGCTTCAGTTAAACAGGTTTTTAGTCGATCGAAACTTTCCTGACAGTTTTCTGACCATTCAAACTCAACATCTTTTTGAAGTAGTTTCGTCAACGGTGCAGCTATTATCGAGAAACCTTTTACAAACCGTCGGTAGTATCCGGCGAGTCCCAAAAAGCTCCTAACTTCAGTAACATTCCTCGGAGGTTTCCAATCGAGCATGGCCGAAATTTTGTTCGGGTCAACTCTAATTCCCGATGCGGATACTACGTGTCCTAAAAAGCTAACCTCTCTTAACCAGAATTCGCATTTACTGAATTTTACGTATAACTGCTTGTCTCGTAAAATCTGTAATACTAATCTCAAATGCTCAGCATGTTCAGCCTCATCTTGGGAATAAATTAAAATATCATCAATAAACATAACCACAAATCGATCCAAGTATTGTCTGAAAATTCGATTCATTAAATCCATGAATACCGCAGGGGCATTAGTGAGCCCAAACGACATCACTAAGAACTCGTAGTGACCATATCTCATCCTGAAAGCGGTTTTGGGTATGTCTGAGTCTCGAACTCTCAACTGATAATAACCCGACCTCAAATCTATCTTTGAAAACACTGAGGCTCCCTTCAATTGATCAAACAAATCAATAATACGCGGTAACGAATATTTATTCTTTATCGTCACTTTATTTAACTGACGATAGTCGATGCACAACCTCATGGATCTATCCTTCTTTTTCACAAACAATACTGGTGCACCCCATGGTGAAAAACTCGGTCGAGCGAAACCTCTATCCGTCAATTCTTGCAATTGAATTTTCAATTCCTTTAATTCCGTTAATGCCATACGATACAGGGCTATCGAGATTGGCGTGGTACCAGGTACAAGTTCGATGCCGAATTCCACCTCTCGTACCGGTGGCAACCCCGGCAACTCCTCCGGAAAAAATCCGAATACTCGCAGACCACTGGTACTGATTCAAGTTCCCTTTCCATCTCTTTGCTATCAAATACATATGCAAGGTATGTTTCACACCCCTTTCTCACATATCTCTGAGCGATCATCGAGGATATTATCGCTGGCACTCCCTTTAAATCAGTAGACTCAACTCGGACTACTTCATTATTTGCACCCCTCAAATCAATGGTTTTCCTTTTGCAATTCACTACTGCATCATGTACGGTCAACCAATCCATACCAAGAATAACATCAAATTCATCAAACGGTAAAAGCATCAAATCGGCCGGAAAACAGGATTCTCGGATTACTAGAGGGCATCTCTTACACACTTTATCAACAAGTACGTATTGACCCAAAGGGTTTGACACTCGAATTACGAACTCAGTAGACTCAACAGGTAGAGTCTTACTGGATGCCAATGTTTCACATACATATGAATGAGTAGAGCCAGGGTCAATCAATGCAATCACATTAGTATCAAAGGGAGTGAAAGTACCAGTGATGACATCAGGGGAGGATGCCTCCTCTCGTGCGCTGATGGCATATGCTCTAGCAGGAGTACGGGTCTCGGTTCGAACAGCCGCATCAGAGGCCCCTCTCTGACTACCACCCTTACCTCCTAAAATTCTCGGTGGTCTACCCCTAGCTGTCATTCCACTAGGTCTTGCACCTTGCATCTTATTTTTCTCATCAAGCTCCGTGCAATCTCTAATGAAGTGGTCCTTCGAACCGCATCCGTAACAGGCCCTGTTAGTAGACTTACCCCAACATTCACCTATGTGTCGTCTTCCACATTGGGGGCATTCAGGTTTCTCTTGACGGTTATTTCCCACACTAGCAACCGAAGTAGCTCGTGAGTCTGTCAATGGTCTGCTCTAATGGAAATTTCCGCAGTCGTCCTCGATTTATTAGTGTCCTCCCTGAACTTCTTTACAGCCGAGAACGGAGCTTTACCCGTCGATCTTTTACGATAGTCTCTAGCTTCAAATTCAGCCTTCTTCTTCTCCCTTCCAAGTTCTTCCGCCTTGCAGGCTCGTTCAACTAGTGTTATGAATTCTTTTATCTCCAAAATACCCACTAGTAGCTTTAAATCTTCATTCAATCCTTCCTCGAATCTTTTGCACATAGCAACCTCATCAGCCACACACTCCCGAGCATACAGACTGAGTCTTACGAACTCATGTTCGTATTCAGATACTGTCATACGGCCTTGCTTGAGTTCCAAGAATTCCTTACGCTTTTGATCGATGAATCGTTGACTAATATATTTCTTTCAAAATTCCGTTTGAATGAAATCCCAAGTAACTCGTTCCTTTGGGACTATGGAAATCAAGGTCCTCCACCAATTGTAGGCTGAGTCTCGCAACAAGGATATAGCACACTTTAGACACTCATCGGGTGTGCATGACAGTTCATCAAACACCCGAATGGTGTTATCAAGCCAAAACTCGGCCCTTTCGGCATCATCAGTATCTATGGCCTTGAATTCCTCGGCTCCGCGCTTCCTAATCAAGTCCACAGGGGGTTTACTCAGCCTCACAGGATCAGTAACAGATGGCATTACGGGCTCTTGGGGTGGATTATTTATATTCGGGAATGGTTGGACAGCTGGATAGGTTCGGGCATATTGCGCGGCCCACTCATTCATCATGGTGAAGAAGGCTTGTTTCGCCCCTTCATCTTGATTATTTGCAGATGACTGAGGTTCAACAGGCGGTGTCCCTTGCGCAGGAGCAGCCGCTACACTTTCAACATCATCCGCTAAGGGTCTCTCTGACCCGGGTTTCATTTGCTAACCAAAACAAAAAAAAATTTTAACCGTCCGAAGTCATCACATTATTAAGCACTAACATTAAGGCATGTATAGCTAGACTCATACGCGCTATGGTAGTCCTAGAACCGACTAAACCATAGCTCTGATACCAATCAAATGTAACACCCCGATCCCGTGACCGTTACCGGAAATCGAACACGAGGTGTTACCGAGCTTACTTCATTTATTTCCCCTATTTTGTTTTTTTTGTTCCAGGCAAGCTGGCTAACTGTCTCGTAGTCGCTTCAAAAATCATATCTTGAGTTCTGAAACTCGAAATCCAATTCTGTAAATTTTCCCCGAAACTAGACTCATATATCTATATGTTGGAATTTTTGTAGAATTTTTTGTTGGGCCAATTAGTACAGTTTATTCATTAAAGTCTCCCCTATTTCAAGGTTCGACTACACTGACCTCTGTACATTACAACTTAAATATCTCCCTGTACAGGGCTTCAATGCCTATGCCGTTTGTCTCTAATGAAACTAGACTCGATGAAGAATCTGTACATACAAGGTGTGACTTCTAATTATCTCGATAAAATTTACGCTGAATTTTCTAAATCGGAACAGGGGATCCAGAAATCACTCTGGTCCAGTTTCACAAGAATTACAATATCTCCTAACATACAGCTCATATGGACGTTTTGTTTCCTCCATATGAAAATAGACTCATCAAGCTTCGATTTCATAATTTATTCATTATTTAATTCCATTTGTACTATTTTTAGTGATTTTTCAAACTCACATCATTGCTGCTGTCTGCATCTATTACTAGAGTGAACTATGCCTATTTCATGATTTTCCTTGGTCTAACGAGTGATTCATCATACCTATCACCAATTATGACCATGACCAGCCGTACCAAAGGCTAACCATCACCGAGCATCTCCCTACTACGCTATAGCCATATTATCAGTTTAACACCGAAAATAATCAGCCATGACATATGGCATAGTAAATGAGTAGACCTCAACTATTACTCAACCAAAACCGAAGTGGTCCATTATCAGTCATGACCACATTACCAAAACCAAAATTTCTAAGACTCGTAGCTAAGTATTATAGAACCAAATCCAACCGAACATATATGCCATTTTCGCATGGCTAAAAGTTTACATACCAAAATTCCAACAAACATAATAGCCTATACATGCCGAAACGTTCTCCTAGGCCAACTAAGAAGAAAATACCAACAGTTGCTAGCCGGTGTGATGACTTCGATGACGGTCCCGAGTACGCAAAAATTCGAGTCCAAGAAACCTAAAATAGGTGACAAGCAAACACCGAATGAGTATATAACTCAGTAAGTCATAAGCATTACACTACCATCCATTAATAAAATTTTCACAAGAGGAAACAACGAAATGAGGCTAAGTACTCCATCCATACCGAACTATGCCATAGTTTCTTAGACCTTATGGTTCAATCTCATACCAAGTCCTACATTGACATTTCATACACTATTCAATAGAATAATTGAGGCATTTCCATACATCATTTTATTTTCATTACAATCATACAACTAAACGACCTTTCACCTATTCCGCGATGAACCTTATGTATGTGACTTCAATTATACTCATCACATAGGTTCAAAACTTACCAAGCTCAACTCCAAATATAAACATAGCGTCTATTAGCCATGAACTCAAGGTACTTACCCTTTCCGCTGTCCAAAATCGACTCGGTAAAGTCGCACCCTTAATGGAAATAATTTATAGAAAATATATAGTGGGTTCGCACACATAGTGCTTAATAATCAACCGCGCACACTTAGTGCCATGTACTTTAAGCTCGCACACTTAGCGCCATGCATTTCAAGCTCGCACACTCAGTGCCATGCATTTCAAGCTCGCACACTCAGTGCCAATCTCTCAACCGTGAACACTTATTGCCCGCACACTTAGTGCCGAAAACCAGCCACTCTATACGCTTCACTTCCTTTTTTTTTACATTCGACAATTTCATCTCTACATACATATACATTTCTATACATTTCACCTCATTAAACACAATTGCATAGGTATTACGATCATTTAAATCAATACCAAATATATGCTTAATGACTTACCTTGTGTTGGGTAAGACGGTTCCAACTCGGCTACTCGATGATCTTTTCTTTGCCTTTGCTTGATTCTCCTCCTTTAACTCCTTGAGCTTAATCAATAAATCAACTACTTTAACCATCTTGCTAAACATTCATAATTCAATTACACATGCATATGTATGTTTGTATATTCGGCAACCATCCTCACTAATTACCCACTTAGTCGATTATACACATAATTAAAGGTAACATCACGAATGGGCATACTTATGTATATATATGTATATATACTTCCGAATGGGCATCACAATTAGATTTAACACCACCTTCATACTCAATTAGATGGCCGAATGTATGTATATATGTACAATGTCAACTATAACATCATTTAAACACCTAATTTCATTTCATGAACACTTGATCGAATTTTCCTAATCTAGCATATTTTCACATCTATTTGTAACATCATGTAAATCCACATATAACTACATTTCTTAAGTTCCACATCTTAATGCCCATTATAGCCACTCCCATAGTCTAAATCTAACAATCGGCAACACCCACCTTTCCACTATGTTAGCCGGATACTCATTCTCTTCTTAGTCCTAAATTCGGCACCTCCAACAAAATAGCTTAACAATTTCAACTTTCATGCTAACATAACAAGCAACTTAACACATCCATATAACTAGCATGCTAATAGCATCAAGGTATCAACTAAAATTTTTAAGCTCCTTAGCCGAATCCTAACTCTCCAACAACCCCAAATCCAACCATGAGATAGATAGAATTTAGACTCATCACCCAAAGGTTGTATATACTTCCAAAAATAACCTGTAACATACCTTAATCTAGAGGACCACCTTGGCCGAATCTTCCTTCTTCCTCTTCCTCTAGTTACGGCAATTGCAAAAGGAAGAAAACATGAACACTCCTTCTTTCCTCCTCATTTTGTTCATCTTTTCCTTTTTAATTCCTTTCTTTTATTTATTTTAATTGTTAACTAATAAATAATTGCATTGAAATTCAACCTAAGGGATGGGCATCATGGCATGGCCGGCCACTACTTGGGTTTTTTTTGGCAATTTGACATGCAAACCCAAGATCCCTCACTTTGTTATTATTTGGTCCTTACACATTCCCCTATCATATTTTCTTAAGTTCTCAACTAAGTCAATCACACGAAATTCACATTCATAAGTCTAAATTAAATCATCAAATTTTCACACATGCACTAATACACATAGAGGACATGCAACTAAATTTTAAATAAATTCTTGGGACTCGGTCTTATGGCCCCGAAACTACATTCCAACTAGGGTCTAATTTAGACTGTTACAACTCTCCCCCACATAAGAAATTTTCGTCCCCGAAAATCTTACCAGTGAACAATTTAGGATATCGATCCTTCATAGAGTCCTCAAGTTCCCAAGTGGCTTCTTCGACTCCGTGTTTATGCCATAGTACCTTTACTAATGAGATTTTCTTGTTTCGTAGTTCTTTTACTTCACGTGCTAAAATACGAACTGGTTCTTCTTCGTAACTCAAATTAGATTGAATCTCGATCTCCGATGGAGTAATTACGTGCGATGGATCGGACCTATATCGTCGAAGCATCGAGACATGAAAGACGTTGTGAATCTTTAAGAAACACTTTGTCTCCTACCTGATACTCAATGTCTTTTCGTTTCAAATCCGCGTACGACTTCTGGCGATCCGAAGCTGCCTTTAGACTTTCACGGGTCACTTTTACTTTCTGTTCCGCATCTTTAATCAAATCAACCCCGAAGATTTTACTTTCACTAAGCTCAGTCCAAAATAATGGGGTGCGGCATTTACAACCATATAAAGCCTCGTAAGGTGCCATCTTAATGCTTGATTGAAAGCTATTGTTGTAAGCGAATTCAATCAAAGGCAAATATCTTTCCCATGAACCACAGAACTCTAAGACACAGCATCTCAACATGTCCTCGAGTATCTGAATTACCCGTTCGGATTTACCATCAGTCTGGGGATGAAATGCGGTGCTAAAATACATCTTGGTACCCAATGCTCCTTGTAATTTCTTTCAAAATCACGATGTAAATCTTGGGTCTCTATCCGACACAATAGAAATAGGTACCCCATGAAATCGGACAATTTGGGAGACATATAATTCTGCCAATTTATCGAGCGAAAAATCTGTACAGACAGGGATAAAATGAGCAGACTTTGTCAGTCTATCAACAATAACCCAGACCGAGTCTTTCTTACTCGGTGTCAACGGTAACCCAGATACAAAGTCCATTGTTACCCGATCCCATTTCCATTCGGGTATCATGATTGGCTGAAGTAATCCCGAAGGCACTTGATGTTCTACTTTCACTTGTTGACATATCAAACACTTCGAAACAAAATCAGAAATGTCTCGTTTCATACCAGGCCACCAAAACTGACGTTTCAAATCATTGTACATTTTCGTGTTACCCGGATGGATAGACATTCGGCCACTATGAGCCTCATTCAAAATCATCGAAATAAGTTCTGAATTTCTTGGAACATATAATCGATTCTTGAACGGCAAGCAATCATTGTCGTCAATCCGAAACTCTGATTCCTCATTCGAAGCACATTCAGCTCGTAGCAACCAATTCATCGTCAACTTTCTGGGATTCAAGTATTTGATGAATCAATAATGGTTTGGCCTTTATTTCAGCTACTAGCGCATTATCGGGTGAGACGGACAGGTGAACATTTATCGCTCTCAAAGCAAATAGTACTTTACGACTTAAAGCATCGGCAACCACGTTAGCCTTTCTCGGGTGATAATCAATAACAAGTTCGTAGTCTTTCAACAACTCAAGCCAACGTCTTTGTCGTAGATTTAGATCTCTTTGAGTCATCAAATATTTTACTCTTGTGGTCCGAATAAATATGACGCCTTTCTCCGAACAAGTAATGTCGCCATATTTTCAAGGCGAACACTATGGCTGCTAATTCAAGATCATGGGTCAGATAGTTTCTCTCATGCGGCTTTAATTGTCTCGACGCGTAAGCCACAACTCGACCTTCTTGCATCAACACACAACCTAGCCCAAGCAAAGATGCGTCACTGTAAATGACAAACTCTTTGCCGGACTGCGGCTGTACTAGCACTGGAGCTTCAGTTAAACAGGTTTTTAGTCGATCGAAACTTTCCTGACAGTTTTCTGACCATTCAAACTCAACATCTTTTTGAAGTAGTTTCGTCAACGGTGCAGCTATTATTGAGAAACCTTTTACAAACCGTCGGTAGTATCCGGCGAGTCCCAAAAAGCTCCTAACTTCAGTAACATTCCTCGGAGTTTCCAATCGAGTATGGTTGAAATTTTGTTCGGGTCAACTCTAATTACCAATACGGATACTACGTGTCCTAAAAAGCTAACCTCTCTTAACCAGAATTCGCATTTACTGAATTTTGCGTATAACTGCTTGTCTCGTAAAATCTGTAATACTAATCTCAAATGCTCAGCATGTTCAGCCTCATCTTGGGAATAAATTAAAATATCATCAATAAACACAACCACAAATCGATCCAAGTATTGTCTGAAAATTCGATTCATTAAATCCATGAATACCGCAGGGGCATTAGTGAGCCCAAACGACATCACTAAGAACTCGTAGTGACCATATCTCCTCCTGAAAGCGGTTTTGGGTATGTCTGAGTCTTGAACTCTCAACTGATAATAACCCGACCTCAAATCTATCTTTGAAAACACTGAGGCTCCCTTCAATTGATCGAACAAATCATCAATACGCGGTAACGGATATTTATTCTTTATCGTCACTTTATTTAACTGACTATAGTCGATGCACAACCTCATGGATCTATCCTTCTTTTTCACAAACAATACTGGTGCACCCCATGGTGAAAAACTCGGTCGAGCGAAACCTCTATCTGTCAATTCTTGCAATTGAATTTTCAATTCCTTTAATTCCGTTAATGCCATACGATACGGGGATATCGAGATTGGCGTGGTACCAGGTACAAGTTCGATGCCGAATTCCACCTCTCGTACCGGTGGCAACCCCGGCAACTCCTCCAGAAAAATATCCGAATACTCGCAGACCACTGGTACTGATTCAAGTTTCCTTTCCATCTCTTTGCTATCAAATACATACGTAAGGTATGTTTCAGACCCCTTTCTCACATATCTCTGAGCGATCATCGAGGATATTATCGCTGGCACTCCCTTTAAATCAGTAGACTCAACTCGGACTACCTCATTATTTGCACCCCTCAAATCAATGGTTTTCCTTTTGCAATTCACTACTGCATCATGTACGGTCAACCAATTCATACCAAGAATAACATCAAATTCATCAAACGGTAAAAGCATCAAATCGGCCGGAAAACAGGATTCTCGGATTACTAGAGGGCATCTCTTACACACTTTATCAACAAGTACGTATTGACCCAAAGGGTTTGACACTCGAATTACGAACTCAGTAGACTCAACAGGTAGAGTCTTACTGGATGCCAAGGTTTCACATACATATGAATGAGTAGAGCTAGGGTCAATCAATGCAATCACATTAGTATCAAAGAGAGTGAAAGTACGAGTGATGACATCAGGGGAGGATGCCTCCTCTCGTGCGCGGATGGCATATGCTCTAGCAGGAGTACGGGTCTCGGTTCGAATAGCCGCATCAGAGGCCCCTCTCTGACTACCACCCTTACCTCCTGAAATTCTCGGTGGTCTACCCCTAGCCGTCATTCCACTAGGTCTTGCACCTTGCATCTTATTTTTCTCATCAAGCTCCGTGCAATCTCTAATGAAGTGGTCCTTCAAACCGCATCCGTAACAGGCCTTGTTAGTAGACTTACCCCAACATTCACCTATGTGTCGTCTTCCACATTGGGGGCATTCAGGTTTCTCTTGACGGTTATTGCCCACACTAGCAACCGAAGTAGCTCGTGAGTCTGTCAATGGTCATGCTCTAATGGAAATTTCCGCAGTCGTCCTCAATTTATTAGTGTCCTCCCTGAACTTCTTTACAGCCGAGAATGGAGCTTTACCCGTCGATCTTTTACGATAGTCTCTAGCTTCAAATTCAGCCTTCTTCTTCTCCCATCCAAGTTCTTCTGCCTTGCAGGCTCGTTCAACTAGTGTTACGAATTCTTTTATCTCCAAAATACCTACTGGTAGCTTTAAATCTTTATTCAATCCTTCCTCGAATCTTTTGCACATAGCAACCTCATCAGCCACACACTCCCGAGCATACCGACTGAGTCTTACGAACTCATGTTCGTATTCAGATACTATCATACGGCCTTGCTTGAGTTCCAAGAATTCCTTACGCTTTTGATCGATGAACCGTTGACTAATATATTTCTTTCAAAATTCCGTTTGAAAGAAATCCCAAGTAACTCGTTCCTTTGGGACTATGGAAATCAAGGTCCTCCACCAATAGTAGGCTGAGTCTCGCAACAAGGATATAGCACACTTTAGACACTCATCGGGTGTGCATGACAGTTCATCAAACACCCGAATGGTGTTATCAAGCCAAAACTCAGCCCTTTCGGCATCATCAGTAACTATGGCCTTGAATTCCTCGGCCCCGCGCTTCCTAATCAAGTCCACAGGGGGTTTACTCAGCCTCACAGGATCAGTAACCGATGGCATTACGGGCTCTTGGGGTGGATTATTTATATTCGGGAATGGTTGGACAGCCGGATAGGTTCGGGCATATTGCGCGACCCACTCATTCATCATGGTGAAGAAGGCTTGTTTCGCCCCTTCATCTTGATTATTTGCAGATGACTGAGGTTCAACAGGCGGTGTCCCTTGCGCAGGAGCAGCCGCTACACTTTCAACATCATCCGCTAAGGGTGTCTCTGACCCGGGTTCCATTTGCTAATCAAAACAAAAAGAAATTTTAACCGTCCGAAGTCATCACATTATTAAGCACTAACATTAAGGCATGTATAGCTAGACTCATACGCGCTATGGTAGTCCTAGAACCGACTAAACCATAGCTCTGATACCAATCAAATGTAACACCCCGATCCCGTGACCGTTACCGGAAATCGAACACGAGGTGTTACCGAGCTTACTTCATTTATTTCCCCCTATTTTGTTTTTTTTTGTTCCAGGCAAGCTGGCTAACTGTATCGTAGTCGCTCTAAAAATCATATCTTGAGTTATGAAACTCGAAATCCAATTCCGTAAATTTTCCCCGAAACTAGACTCATATATCTATATGTTGGAATTTTTGTAGAATTTTTGGTTGGGCCAATTAGTACAGTTTATTCATTAAAGTCTCCCCTGTTTCAAGGTTCGACTACACTGACCTCTGTACATTACAACCTAAATATCTCCCTGTACAGGGCTTCAATGCCTATGCCGTTTGTCTCTAATGAAACTAGACTCAATGAAGAATCTGTACATACAAGGTATGACTTCTAATTATCTCGATAAAATTTACGCTGAATTTTCTAAATCGGAATAGGGGATCCAGAAATCGCTCTGGTCCAGTTTCACAAGAATTTCAATATCTCCTAACATACAGCTCATATGGACGTTTTGTTTCTTCCATATGAAAATAGACTCATCAAGATTCGATTTCATAATTTATTCATTATTTAATTTCATTTCTACTATTTTTAGTGATTTTTCAATTTCACATCACTGCTGCTGTCTGCATCTATTACTAGAGTGAACTATGCCTATTTCATGATTTTCCTTGGTCTAACGAGTGATTCATCATACCTATCACCAATTATGACCATGACCAGCCGTACCAAAGGCTAACCATCACCGAGCATCTCCCTACTACGCTATAGCCATATTATCAGTTTAACACCGAAAATAATCAGCCATGACATATGGCATAGTAAATGAGTAGACCTCAACTATTACTCAACCAAAACCGAAGTGGTCCATTATCAGTCATGACCACATTACCAAAACCAAAATTTCTAAGACTCGTAGCTAAGTATTATAGAACCAAATCCAACCGAACATATATGCCATTTTCGCATGGCTAAAATTTTACATACCAAAATTCCAACAAACATAATAGCCTATACAAGCCGAAAAGTTCTCCTAGGCCAACTAAGAAGAAAATACCAAAAGTTGCTAGTCGGTGTGATGACTTCGATGACGGTCCCGAGTACGCAAAAAGTCGAGTCCAAGAAACCTAAAATAGGTGACAAGCAAACACCGAATGAGTATATAACTCAGTAAGTCATAAGCATTACACTACCATCCATTAATAAAATTTTCACAAGAGGAAACAACGAAATGAGGCTAAGTACTCCATCCATACCGAACTATGCCATAGTTTCTTAGACCTTATGGTTCAATCTCATACCAAGTCCTACATTGACATTTCATACACTATTCAATAGAATAATTGAGGCATTTCCATACATCATTTTATTTTCATTACAATCATACAGCTCAACGACCTTTCACCTATTCCGCGGTGAACCTTATGTATGTGACTTCAATTATACTCATCACATAGGTTCAAAACTTACCAAGCTCAACTCCAAATATAAACATAGCGCCTATTAGCCATGAACTCAAGGTACTTACCCTTTCCGCTGTCCAAAATCGACTCGGTAAAGTTGCACCCTTAATGGAAATAATTTATAGAAAATATATAGTGGGTTCGCACACATAGTGCTTAATAATCAACCGCGCAAACTTAGTGCCATGTACTTTAAACTCGTACACTTAGCGCCATGCATTTCAAGCTCGCACACTCAGTGCCATGCATTTCAAGCTCGCACACTCAGTGCCATGCATTTCAAGCTCGCACACTCAGTGCCAATCTCTCAACCGTGAACACTTATTGCCCGCACACTTAGTGCCGAAAACCAGCCACTCTATACGCTTCACTTCCTTTTGTTTTACATTCTACAATTTCATCTCTACATACATATACATTTCTATACATTTCACCTCATTAAACACAATTGCATAGGTATTACGATCATTTAAATCAATACCAAATATATGCTTAATGACTTACCTTGTGTTGGGTAAGACGGTTCCAACTCGGCTACTCGATGATCTTTTCTTTGCCTTTGCTTGATTCTCCTCCTTTAACTCCTTGAGCTTAATCAATAAATCAACTAGTTTAACCATCTTGCTAAACATTCATAATTCAATTACACATGGTTATGTATGTTTGTATATTCGGCAACCATCCTCACTAATTACCCATTTAGTCGATTATACACATAATTAAAGGTAACATCACGAATGGGCATACTTATGTATATATATATGTATATATACTTCCGAATGGGCATCACAATTAGATTTAACACCACCTTCATACTCAATTAGATGGCCGAATGTATGTATATATGTACAATGTCAACTATAACATCATTTAAACACCTAATTTCATCTCATGAACACTTGATCGAATTTTCCTAATCTAGCATATTTTCACATCTATTTGTAACATCATGTAAATCCACATATAACTACATTTCTTAAGTTCCACATCTTAATGCCCATTATAGCCACTCCCATAGTCTAAATCTAACAATCGGCAACACCCACCTTTCCACTATGTTAGCCGAATACTCATTCTCTTCTTAGTCCTAAATTCGGCACCTCCAACAAAATAGCTTAACAATTTCAACTTTCATGCTAACATAACAAGCAACTTAACACATCCATATAACTAGCATGCTAATAGCATCAAGGTATCAACTAAAATTTTTAAGCTCCTTAGCCAAATCCTAACTCTCCAACAACCCCAAATCCAACCATGAGATAGATAGAATTTAGACTCATCACCCAAAGGTTGTATATACTTCCAAAAATAACCTTTAACATACCTTAATCTAGAGGACCACCTTGGCCGAATCTTCCTTCTTCCTCTTCCTCTAGTTATGGCAATTGCAAAAGAAAGAAAACATGAACACTCCTTCTTCCCTCCTCATTTTGTTCATCTTTTCCTTTTTAATTCCTTTCTTTTATTTATTTTAATTGTTAACTAATAAATAATTGCATTGAAATTCAACCTAAGGGATGGGCATCATGGCATGGCCGGCCACTACTTGGGTTTTTTTGGCAATTTGACATGCAAACCCAAGATCCCTCATTTTGTTATTATTTGGTCCTTACACATTCCCCCATCATATTTTCTTAAGTTCTCAACTAAGTCAATCACACTAAATTCACATTCATAAGTCTAAATTAAATCATCAAATTTTCACACATGCACTAATACACATAGAGGACATGCAACTAAATTTTAAATAAATTCTTGGGACTCGGTCTTATGGCCCCGAAACTATATTCCAACTAGGGTCTAATTTAGACTGTCACACCGTGTGTCACACACGGTCTAGACACACACCCGTGTGTCTACCCATGTGGACAAAATAAAGGCCATTTACTAAGCCATTTGTCACCCTCATTTGCACATACACTTACATAATTTAAATGACATAAATCATGGTGTACTTAGGCAACCAAAACATCCACAATCATGGCCAATACATGTCATTCCATTATCCACACTCAACATATTTACAACATCACATCCTGCCAAACCAAATCATGCCAAACTCACTTTCTACAAGTCCTAATATGGCTACCAATAACATGTATGATTTTACTTAGTTTTGCTAGCATACCAATGAGCCAATCTTAACCATTCAACAACAAAACCATTAAGCCACATTCAACCATTTACCAAACATTTATGAACCGTGTCACACAAGAGGTAATTGCAGGTGACATATGTATATATAGATATAAGCTTACAACCAATTCAACCAAAATAATCCAAGTTACATGGCCAAAGACCACATCAAGCCTTTGACAATTACAAGCCAATACATTTGGCCAAATTCATATCGACACATATAACAAAATGACGAAGTCCTTACACATGCCATATTCTTAAAATGTTTAAAATCATCAGTACCCAAAATAACAGTTTGATAGTGTGATGCGAACTCTGATAATCTCTAACCCGAGCTAGCTTGGTGACACTATAAAACATGGAAAATAAAACGAAGTAAGCTATATAGCTTCGTATGAAAGAAATAAGCTAACCTTACCATACATTAACATGCAAGTAATTTAACATAAGGTAATGCAATTTACCAAAATCTCATGATCATAATTCACTTCCATCACAACTTACCTTTAAATTGTCATTTCACGAATTAATAATCGTAAGCCTTGAGTACATGCCTGTACCATCTCGTAATAATTTCATACTTAGTCTCATCTTTGTCATACCCAATAAACCACTTGGAATAACAATATCAGATACTAGGGAAAACCTTGCACACAAGGTGCCACATACGTAGCCATTGCTACCTCTATCTCATAACACATACATGCTCACTCTCGAGCCATTAACGGGCCTGCTCACACAAGCTGTCAGTCGAGACGTAGCTACATGGTGCTGCTCACACAAAGTGTCAAGTAATTGCAACATATGCTAGTATACTTAGCCACCGTTAGGACGTACACGACCAGCACCCGGTTCATATAACATAAAACCCTAGTGACATGTCAATTGTATCCTAATCTATTCCTAAGGTTCGATTGGGATTTCTCGCTTGCCAAAACATCGTCAGTTACTTTATTTTTCCCCGATCTAGACTCAAACTTCGTTTTTCTTGATCTATAATACCAAATTTAACTTATTTAATCATCACATTATTCAATTTAGCCCAAAAACATGTTATGGAAAAATTTACATTTTTACCCTTAACTTTTCAACATTTTACAATTTAGCCCCTAGGTTCGTAAAATGAATTTCTTTCAATTTCATCACAACCCAAGCCTAGCCGAACCTTTTTCATGCTCATAATAGCCCACATTTTCCATTTATTCACATTTTACCACACATTTTACAACCTTTTACAAAATAAGTCCCTATTTGACATTTTTACCGAAAATCACTTTAAAAAAGTCATTTAACAAACAACAAACATGAATTTTCTACCATCAAACATCAAAATACAAGCATATTCATCATGGGTCAAATTTTAGACTTTAATCCTTCTTCAAATTAATCCTTAAAAAGGCTAGATTAGGTTAAGACAACTTCAAAAACATAAAAATCATTAAAAACGGGGCAAGAACGGACTTACAGTCGAGCTTGAAAGTGGCCAAAACCATAGCAATGGACTCCTTGTGAATTTTGGCTGTGGGGGGATGAAATTGAGAAGATGGACATCTTTTATTTAGTAAATTTTGTCTTTATTAGCCAAATTACTAAAATACCCTTAATGCATAACTTTGAAATTTCTCCTAACCATGTCCATTTTAGTCCATCCTAAGGTATAATGGTCTAATTACCATTTAAAGACCTCCAATTTAAAATGTCATAGCAATTAGACACCTTTAACATATAGAACTCAAATTTTGCACCTATTGCAATTTAGTCCTTTTATCTAAATTGAGCATTCAATCGATAAAATTTCTTAACGAAATTTTCACATAATTATTCTATCATGCTGTACACCTTAAAGAAATAATAAAATAAATATTTCTACTTTGTATTTATGGTCCCGAAACCATTGTTCCGATTTAACCCAAAAATGGGTTGTTACAACTCTCCCATTTAAGGATTTTCGTCCCTGAAAATCTTACTGGAAAAGAGGTTAGGGTACTATTTTCTCATAACTTCCTCGGGTTCCCATGTAGCCTCTTCAACCCCGCGTCGTTTCCATAAAACTATCACTAGAGCTATGCTTTTATTTCTCAACTGTTTAACCTCGCGAGCTAACACTTTGATCGGCTCTTTACTATATGTCATATAGGGTCGAATCTCAACCTCTATTAGGGAAATTACATGCAAAGGATCTAATCGATATCGTCGCAACACTGACACATAAAATACATTGTGGATCTTTGTAATTGAAACGCAAAGCTAGTTGATATGCCATTAGCCCTATCCTTTCAATAATCTCATATGGCCCAATGAAACGCGGACTCAACTTGCCTTTGCGACCAAATCTAAGAATTTTCTTCCACGGTTATACTTTCAGAAACACTTTATCACCAACCTGAAATTCAATATCCTTCTGTTTCAAATCCGCGTACGATTTCTATCAATCTGAAGCTGCTTTCAAACAATCACGGATTACTCTCACTTTCTCATCAGTTTCTCTAACCAAATCAACCCCGTGAATCTATTTCTCACTAAGCTCAGTCCAATACAACGGAGTTTGAAACTTGTGGCCATACAATGCTTCATACGGTGCCATCTTTATACTCGATTAATAACTGTTGTTATAAGCAAATTCAACCAACAGTAGATATTTCTCCCAACTACCTTCGAATTCTAAAACACAACAGCGAAGCATATCTTTGAGAATTTGAATCACTCTCTCAGATTGAGAATTGGTTTGTAGATGAAATGCAGTACTAAAATTTAACTTTGTACCCAACGCTTCTTTCAATTTCTTCCAAAATCACAACGTAAACCTCGGATCTCTATCCGAAATAATAGAAATATGCACTCCGTGCAATCTAACAATTTCAGCAATGTACAATTTAGCCATTTTATCAAGTGAATAATCAGTACGTACTGGAATGAAATGAGCCGATTTCGTCAATATATCAACAACGACCCATTTCCTTTTGGAAGTCAGAGGTAATCCTGATGAAGTAAACCTGAAGGCACTTGATGTTAGACTTTCATTTGTTGACAAATCAAACATCTCGTTACAAACTTTGAAATGTCTTGTTTCATGCTTGACCACCAATACAATTCCTTCAAATCATTATACATCTTGGTACTTCCAAGACGAATAGATAGACAACCATTATATGCCTCATGTGAATTTTTTTAATCAGTTCAGTATTTATCGGTACAAAAACCCTACCTCGGAACCTCAAACAATCATCAGCTCCAATTTGATATTCAGAATCACTATTTGATTGGCACTGAACTGTTTTAGCTTGCAACTCATTATCACCTTTCTAAGCTTCACAAATTTGCTGAAGAAATATCGGTCTAGCTTTCAACTTAGCTAGAATCGATCCATCATCAGATAAAGTTAATTTCGTATTCATTGCCCTCAAAACAAACAAAGTTTTTCTACTTAAAGCATCTGTGACTATGTTTTTTTCCCCGGTGATAGTCGATCACTAATTCATAATCTTTCAATAACTCGAGCCATCTTTGTTGTCACAAATCCATATCTTTCTAAGTCATCAAACACTTTAAACTTTTGTTATCAGTAAAGATGTGTCACTTCTCACCAAACAAGTGGCGTCTCCAAATTTTTAAAGCAAACACAATAGCATCAAATTCCAAGTCGTGCGTCAGATAATTCTTTTCGTGCGGTTTCAACTGTCTCTAAGCATAAGCTATCATTTTACCCATTGTTTTTGAATCTTATCAACTGAAGGCTTGTTCAGTCTTAAAAATTCCACACGTTGGGGAGCTACAAGAACCGGTTGGGAGTTAGGTAGGGGTGGAGGATGTTGGGTAGTCAGATTTGTTCGAACAAACTTGGCAAACCACTCATTCATCCTTTGGAAGAAGGCTTCTCTAGCTTATCCTCCTTAACTAACCGTTACTAGTCTACTTTCAGATGGCGTTGTCTCTTGGGCGAGAGCCGACGCATTACTTTCAACATCACCAGCTACCTCTCGGTTGGGATCCATTTAGTAGATGAAAACACAATTCAATTTGTCAGGAGTCGTCACACTATTACAAATTATATATAGCATGTATAGCTAGACTCTCACACATGCTACGTTAGCCTGAGAATCATCTAAACCGTAGCTCTGATAACACTAAATGTAACACCCCTTACCCGTATTTAATGCTAGAACAGGATACAAGGCATTACCGAACTTACATCACAAGTAAACATATAATTCTGAATCATAAATTTCTGTCCAAATTATAGCCATTTGCATTCAATCATAAAGTCCCTAATACGAGCCTACGAGGCCCAAAACGTGCTTTGGAAACGGTTTGTGACTAAACCGAACACTTAGGAAAGTTCTACCAAAGTTTGAAAATTTTTGTTAAGAACAGGGGATACACACCCGTGTGGTTTGGGAAACGCCTGTCTGGGCAGGCCAGGTGTCAGGGGACACACCGCAGGGGACACACAAACGAAACACATGCCCATGGGCAGACCGTGTGTCACACACAGTCTAGACACACGCCTGTGTGTCTACCCATTTTGACAAAATAAAGGCTATTTACGAAGCCATTTGTCACCCTCATTTGCACATACACTTACACAATTTAAATGATATAAATCATGGTGTACTTAGGCAACTAAAACATCCACAATTATGGCCAATACATGTCATTCCATTATCCACACTCAATATATTTAACCATCACATTTTGCCAAACCAAATCACGCCAAACTCACTTTCTACAAGTCCTAATATGGCTACCAATAAAATGCATGATTTTACTTAGTTTTGCTAGCATACCAACGAGCCAATCTTAACCATTCAACAACAAAACCATTAAGCCACAGTCAACCATTTACCAAACATTTATAAACCACATCACACAAGAGGTAATTGCAGCTGCATGCATATATGTATATATAGATATAAGCTTACAACCAATTCAACCAAAAAAGCCAAGTTACATGGTCAAATACCACATCAAGCCTTTGACAATTACAAGCCAATACATTTGGCCAAATTCATATCGACACATATAACAAAATGACCAAGTCCCTATACATGCCATATTCTCAAAATGTTTAAAATCATCGGTACCCAAAATAACAGTTTGATAATGTGATGAAAACTCCGATAATCTCTAACCTGAGCTAGCTAGGTGACACTATAAAACATGGAAAATAAAACGGAGTAAGTTATATAGCTTTGTAAACTCGTATGAAAGAAATAAGCTAACTTTACCGTACATTAACATGCAAGTAATTTAACATAAGGTAATGCAATTTACCAAAATCTCATTATCATAATTCACTTCCATCACAACTTACCTTTAAATCATCATTTCATGAATTAATAATCGTAAGCCTTAAATACATATATGTACCATCTCGTAATAATTTCATACTTAGTCTCATCTTTGTCATACTCGATGAACCACTAGAAATAACAATATCGAATACTCAGGAAAACCTTGCACACAAGGTGCCACATATGTAGCCATTGCTACCTCTATCTCATAACACATATATGTCCACTCTTGAGTCGTTAACGAGCCTGCTCACACAAGCTGTCAGTCGAGACGTAGCTACACGGTGTTGTTCACACAAGCCGTAAGGTAACTACAACATATGTTGGTAAACTCAGCCACCGGTAGGACGTACAGGACCAGCACCTGGTTCACATAACATAAAACCCTAGTGACATTTCACTTGTATCCCAATCTATTCTTAAGGTTTGATTGGGATTTCTTGCTTGCCAAAATGTCTTCTAACATGTCCATGAAGTCATTTATACAATTCATACAATATTAAAGCATTAAAAATAGAATTATAATAAAGCTTATTTAACATACGAACTTACCTCGGTTACAAAAATGGCCAAAAAGATCTATTCATCAGTTACTTTATTTTCCCCTGATCTAGACCCAAACTTCATTTTTCTTGATCTATAATACCATATTTAACTTATTTAATCATCACATTATTCAATTCAGCCCAAAAAATATTATGACAAAATTTACATTTTTGCCCCTAACTTTTCAACATTTTTCAATTTAGTCCCTAGACTCGTAAAATGAATTTCTTTCAATTTCATCACAACCCAAGCCTAGCCGAACCTTTTTCATGCTCATAAAAGCTCACATTTTCCATTTATTCATATTTTACCACACATTTTACAACTTACAAATAAGTCCTTATTCGACATTTTTACCAAAAATAACTTTACAACAAACATGCAGTTTCTACCATCAAACATCAAAATACAAGCATATTCATCATGGGTCAAATTTTAGACTTTAATATTTTTCAAATTAGTCCTTAGAAAGGCTAGATTAGGTTAAGACAACTTCAAAAACATAGAAATCATTAAAAATGGGGCAAGAACGGACTTACAGTCGAGCTTGAAAGTGGCCAAAACCCAAGCTGACTCCTTGTGAATTTTGGCTATGGGGGGATGAAATTGAGAAGATGGACATCTTTTATTTAGTAAATTTTGTCTTTATTACTAAAATACCCTTAATGTATAACTTTGAAATTTCTCCTAACCATGTCCATTTTTGTCCATCCTAAGGTATAATGGTCTAATTACCATTTAAGGACCTCTAATTTAAAATTTCATAGCAATTAGACACCATTAACATATAGAACTCAAATTTTGCACCTATTGCAATTTAATCCTTCTAGCTAAATTGAGCACTCAGTTGATAAAATTTCTTAACGAAATTTTTACATAATTATTCTATCATGCTGTAGACCTTAAAGAAATAATAAAATAAATATTTTTACTTCGGATTTGTGGTCCCGAAACCACTATTCCATTTTTACGAGCTATTACAAGTACAAAAACTACCAACATCGATGGATAGTGTGAGCCAAAGATTTGATCTGTCCAAAGGTCAGCAATAACGATCTACAAAACAATACACAAAAAAGTATAAGCTTACAGAGCTTAGTAAGAACATAGTAAATATTTTAACTTAACATCAATTGAACGCAACTCTTATTTTACTCGATTGAAGTTTCCAAAGTGTAAACAGGGGCATGTATGTGCCATTAGGGGTACCGATGTACAAACAAGGGTCCGTATGTGCAATCAAGGGTACCAAAGTACAAAAAAGGTCACATATGTGCAATCAGGGGTACTAAAGTACAAACAAGGGCACATATATGCAATCAAGGGTATCGAAGTACAAAAAGGGACACGTATGTTCAATCAAGGGTACCGAAGTACAAATAGGGGCACGTATGTGCAATTCAGGTATAATTAACATAAGTATTTAATTACATAGTTATAAGATGAAAATATATATATGGAAATTCAATTATACATTTAAATACTATGAACTTACTTTGACAACTAGGACGAAGAAATACGATCGAGCTAATCTGTGACTTTCACCTTCCTTCGGATTAGGTCCTGCTGAGATTTATCTTAATATAAAAAAGCAAATTCAATCTATTTAATACACACACTATTCAATTTAATCCAAAATTCATACTTTTACAAATTTAAATTTCCCCTAACATTTTAACTTCTTTACAATTTAGTCCTTAAGCTCATAAATGGAAATTTATGCAATTACATCCCTAACCATGCTAGCCAAATTTAATACGAACACAAATCAACTCATACAAATCACTATTTCAAAATTTCACCATGTACTTTTACTATTTTTACAAATAAGTCTCTAAATGATAATTTCATCAAAAATCACTTTACAAAAGTGTTTATTTAACAATAAGGACTCATTTTCTTCCAACAAGCTTCATAAATCAAGCAAGAACATTCATGGAAAAACCCTATACCTTTAATGGTTTTGTAAATTAGTCCCTAGGCTAGCTAGATTAAGCTACAACGATCCCAAAAACATAAAAACCATTAAAAATGGGATCCAAACACGTACCCTGATAGCTAGCAAAGTAACTGAAGCTTCAAACCCTATCCAAGAGTTTTTCCTTCATGTATTTTCGGAGGAAGAAACTAATTTAGGAAGATGACACTTTGTTTGTTTAATTTTTACTTTAATTTATTTTATTAATTTACAAATTTAACCTTTACTTAACACCAAAATCTCATTAATACGAAGCCATATATATCTGCTAACGTTATTAATGGTCTAATAACAATTTAAGTCCTTTAAATTTAAATTTTCATAGCTAATAGATACTTATAACTACTAGAACTCCACTTTTTTACCTTTTTCAATTTAGTCCTTTTCACTTAATTAAGCATGCAAACATCAAAATTTCTTAACAAAAATTTTATACGAAACTACTAATAGACTAGAGACATTAAAATAATAATAAAATAAATATTTTTATGTTGGATTTGTGGTCATGGAACCACTGTTTTGATTTCACTAAAAACGGGTTGTTACAACTCTCCCTCTAAAGGAATTTTCGTCCTCAAAAATCTTATCAGAAAAGAGGTTCGGGTATTGCACTTTCATAGATTGTTCTGGCTCCCAAGTAGCCTCTTCTATACTGTGTCGTTCCCAAAGGACTTTCACTAAATCTATGCTTTTATTTCTAAATTCTTTAACATCTCGAACTAAAACTCTGATTGGTTCATCACTGTACGTCATATCAAACTGAATCTCAACATAGACAAGGGATATCACATGTGAAGGGTTTGATCGATACCCTTGTAACATAGATACGTGAAATACATTTTGAATCTTTTCTAACTCTAATGCCAAAGCTAATCTGTAAGCTACCGGTCCAATTCTTTCAGTGATCTAATACGGCCGACAAATCAAGGACTTACCTTTCCTTTACGACCGAATTGAAGAAATTTCTTCTAGGGCGATACTTTCAAAATCACTTTATCACCGACTTGAAACTCAATGTCCTTTTGCTTTAAATCTGCATACAATTTCTGTCGATCTGGAGGTGCTTTCAAATTGTCTTAAATCACTTTAACCTTTTCTTCGGTTTCTCATATCAAATCAACCTCGTGAAGCTTTTTCTCACTGAATTCAGTCCAATACAATGGATTTCGGCATTTTTTACTATACAAATCTTCGTGTGGTGCCATCTTTATACTCTATTGATAATTTTTGTTGTATGTGAATTCTACTAACAGTAAAAATTTCTCCCAATTACCTTCGAACTCTAAAATGTAGCATCAAAGCATGTCCTCAAGTATTTGAATCACTTGCTCGAATTGACCATCGATTTGAGGATAAAACACGATGCTAAAATGCAAACGAGTACCTAGAGCCTCATGTAATTTGCTCCAAAATCAAGACATAAACCGTGGATCTCTATCAGAAATAATAGAAGTGGTCACCTCGTGCAATCTAACAATCTCAACAACATATAACTCTACTAATCTCTCGAGTGAATAATCTGCATGCACTAGAATGAAATGCGCAGACTTCGCTAAACAATCAATAATGACCCAAACTGCATTATTCTTTCTCAGAGATAGAGGTAGTTTCGATACAAAATCCATCGTGGCGCGCTCCCATTTCAATTTCGGAATCACTACTGGCTGTAACAGCCCTGAAGGTACCTAATGTTTAGCTTTAACTTGTTGACATACTAAGCATCTCGATACGAACTCAGAAATCTCTTGTTTCATACCTGGCCACAGTACATTTTTTTCAAATCACCAAACATTTTATTGCTACTAGGATGAACAGGTAAGCTACTATTATGAGCTTTCTGCAAAATCTTCTAAACAAGATCTAAGTTTCTCGGAATGAAAATTCTTCCTTTAAAGAATAAACAATCATCAGATCCAATCTGAAAGTCTGAATCAAGAGTAGTTTCAACCCGTTTCCATTTAGCTATCAACACATCATCGCATTTCTGAGTTTCGCAAATCTATTGTAAAAACATCGGTCTAGATTTCAACTCAGCTAAGATCTAACCATCATCAGTCAACGTGTGTTTAACGCTCGCAAAGAAAATAAATATTTTCTACTCAAAGCATCAACAACTACATTAGCTTTTCCAAGATAATAATCAATGATCAAATCATAGTCTTTCAACAACTAAAGTCATCTGCACTGTCTCAAATTCAAATCATTCTGCAACATTAAATACTTCAAGCTTTTATGGTCTATGAAGATATGACATTTTTCACCATACAAATGGTATCACCAAATCTTCAAAGCAAACACAATCACATCAAGCTCTAAATCATACGTCAGATAATTCTCATGCAATTTTAATTGTCTAGAAGCATAAGCTATTACATTGCCCTCTTGCATCAGAACACAGCCCAAACCATTTAACGATGCATCACTATAAATCACGAATTCTTTACCCGACTCTGGCTGAACTAATAATGTTGCATCGGTTAATAATGGTTTTAATAGATCAAAACTTTGCTGGCATTTCTCATACCACTCAAATTTACCTCTTTCTGTAATAATCTTGTCAACAGTATAGCAATCATCGAAAATCCCTTGATGAATCTTCAGTAATACCCGGCTAAACCTAGAAAACTTCTAACATCAGATACATTTCTCAAAGGCTTCCAATCAAAAATAGCTGAAATTTTGCTCGAATCAACTCTAATTCCATCTGCCGATACAACATGTCCCGGAAAACTGACTTCTCGAAGCCAGAATTCACATTTGCTAAACTTAGCAAATAATTTCTTTTCGTGCAAATTTTGCAAAAAAATCTCAAATGCTCGACACACTCTAACTCATCCCGTGAATAAATCAAAATATCATCAAAGAATACCACAACAAATCTATCTAAATACAGTCTGAAAATTTTGTTCATTAAATCCATAAATATTACAGGTGTATTAGTTAAACCAAATGGCCTAACAAGAAATTCATAATGTCTGTACCTAGTCCTAAACGCAGTTTTTGGCACATCTGAGTCTTTGACTCCCAACTGATAATAACCAGAACCAAGATCAATCTTTGAAAATACCATCACACCTTTCAACTGATCAAACAGATCGTCAATACATGGCAATGGATACTTGTTCTTGATCGTCACCTTGTTGAGCTATCGATAATCATACATAACTGTATAGACCCGTCTTTCTTCCTAATGAATAACACAGGAGCACCCCAAGGAGAAAAGCTGGGCCGAGCAAAGCCCCTACTGTCAACTCTTGTAACTGTGCTTTCAACTCTTTCAATTTTGTAGATGTCATTCTGTATGGATCTATCGATATCGAGATGTTTCCGGCACCAACTCAATACCAAACTCAACTTCCCGAGTCAGAGGTAGCCCAAGTAACTCCTCTAGAAACACATTTGAGAACTCACATACCATTAGAACCAATTCTAGTTTCAATTCTCAAACCCTAAAATCAACTATATAAGCGAGATATGCTTCACAACCCTTTTTAACATATTTTTGTGCCGTCATAGCAGTGATTATACTAGATGTACCATCTAATCTATCTAACTCAATTCGAACTCATTTACCATCCTGACATTTTAGCGCAATATGTTTTCATCTACAATTCACAATAGCATCATGCAGTGTCAACCAATCCATACCTAGAATCACATCAAACTCATCAAAAGGTAACAACATCAAACTAGTGGGGAAATCGTAACCCCTAATTTTTAGTAGACATGATGTACATAACTGATTAACTAGAACACATTGATCCAATGGATTCATAACTTTGACAGTATATTTAGTGAATTCAACAAGTATTTTCTTTTCGTCTACTAATGTAGTGCATATGTACGAATGAGTTGATCCAGGATCAATCAATGCATATACATTAATATCAAAGAGAGAAAAAAGTACCCACAATAACATTTGGAGTAGTAGTTTCCTCTCGAGCCCAAATTGCATAAGCTCTAGCCGGTTTCTTGCTTCAAACTGTTCATTCATCTTGCTACTCTTTCCTTGATCGGGAGTAGTATTTCTAACGTTTCCAAATTGTCTACCCCTCTGAGAAGTTGCTTCAGACTTATTTGATTGATTCCTAAAATCATTTTACTTTTTAGGACAATTTCGAAGAAAGTGGTCAATAAACCCACAATAGAAACAAGCTCTCGATTTTGATCGACACTCTCCAAAATGTCTTCTATTGCATTCATCACACACCAAAACGGGTCTCTCCATATTTCTTACACTTCCAACACTCACCATAGGAGAGTTGACTGATTGAAAACTGCTTTGTCTCGGTTTCTCTAGGTTAATAAACTCTGAATGAGTAGTTGATCGACTTGTGTCATTTTTAAATTTCTTCAAGGGCGATGATTGAGTTGGCTTAAATCTCTTGTTGTAATATCTAAACCTCAAATCTGACTATCATTTTCTTCTAGAAATCTCTTCAACCTTCTGAGCTCACTTAGAAAGTTCTACAATTTCCCATAACTTTAATACTGGTACAGCCAAACGGATTTCATCATTCAACCCATCTTCAAATCTGATACACATTTCCTCCTCATTTGATATGATGTTACGAGCATACTTGCTTAACTGCAGAAATTCTCATTCATATTCAGTTACAGTCCAGTTTCCTTATTTTAACTTGAGAATTTTTTTCTTTTTTCAGTCGATAAACAACCGGCTAACATACTTTTTCTTGAATTCATTCTGAAAGAAATCAAACTTACCCCGATCATCCGGTACCATCGCACTCAAAGTATCCCACCATAGATACACCTCACCTTTCAATAAGGACACTACACATCTTAAGCAATCTTCAAAGGTGCACAATAACTCCATAAAAACTCTCTTTGTGCTTAATAGTCAATACTTAGCTTTTGAAGAATCATCATCTGCCGTACCTCTGAACTCTTCTGCTCCACATTTCTAAATTTTTTCTACAAATACTTGAGTAACCATTACAGATACAGGGTTTGGAGTATTCAGGGGTACTAGAGTAGGCACAACAGGGGGTGCAGGTGGCAGAGTTGCAAGATTTTCTTGTTTGAATTCATTAAATCATTGGTTCATCATTCCCAGAAATACGTTTTTCATTTTTTTCATTTCACCACCCACGGATTATGGAATAGGCTTACTATAGCTTGCCTCGGGATTCAAAACTTGAACATTACTTTTAGCTTCATTAATTATAGCTCGATTCGATTCAGCTGTCATCTTGGATCTATAAGAAATACAATGTTAGAACAGATCAAAAGCATCACACTATCACAAGGTATATGTGGCATGTATATATACTAAATCTACTTTGCTATGTTAGTCCTAGAATCGACTAAAACGTAGCTCTGATACCACTAAATGTAACACCCCCTAACCCGTATCCGTCGTTGGAATATGGTTACGAAATATTTCCATAAAACGTAACTTAAAATCATTCATTTCCAAACAATCCATAAATCATAGCAAAATCCATTCAAACACATGCATATAATGCCTTATTCGAGCCCTCGAGGCCTTAGAAATACTTTAGAAATAATTTGGGATTAAATCAGAAACATATGAAACCTTAAGAAAAGAATTCACACTGCAGAGGTCAAACGGCCATGCGGCCAGGCCGTGTGCCTCACATGGCTGAGGCACAAGCTCGTGTCTCAGGTTATGTAACATTTGAAATATGGACACACGACCATGTCCCAACCTGCATTCGTGCCCGTGTAACTATCTAACTTGGGCCACATGCCCAAGCCACACGCCCGTGTGCCAGGCCGTGTGCTAGGTCATGTAATAGCCTAACTTGTAACCCTTCAAAACCTACAAAGGACACACGGTTGTGTTGCATGGCCTTGTGTCATACATGAATAAGACACACATCTGTGTCTTTAGCCGTGTGGACAAAAAATAGGTCAAATTCAAGCTATTTCCTTCACCCTAATAAAGCATGATCCTATGAGTCATTTTCACATACATTCAAGCCTTGAGACATGCCTAAAACATGCCTAAATATGACTAAATCTGTAACACCCCTCGCTCGTATCTCTCACCGGAACAGGGTTCGAGGTGTTACCCGACTTAAACTCAGTCAATCACACAAAAACCGTGCTGAAAAATTTCAATCAATTTAAAACTTTTCTTTTCACATGCAATCTATCCCATATATGAGCTTGCGAGGTCCAAAACATTAAAACCCTATACATGCCATAGACTCGAAATACTAGGATTTACTTACACCGATAACGTTAGCTCGACAGTGTGATAATATCTCTGGCGAACTCCAACCCGAGCAGGTAACTGAAGTCAACAATCTATAAAACAGAGAAATGTAACAACGGAGTAAGCTTTAATAAGCTTAGTAAGTCTTAAGCAATGAAAACAAATAAATGCAATTATACTTCGATTATTTAATTTCTTAAGAGGCCAAATTCTAGGGATATTGCCATCTGGCCGAATATACACAAGCACATAATGCACGTTCCGCATTCTTATCACACTTAATCTGAATTCATATAACATATTTAAATCAAATACCCTCACATACTTTCACACCTTGACCAGGTGTATCATGATCATAGGCATAGTTTTAACATTTATTCACGTACGTATCACATTACTCACTTATGATTCACTTCAAATCAAATTCACATCTGAGTACATACTGCGTACCTGGCCCACTTTACGTATTAAATGTATTCATTTGACAATCTAGCACGAGGTACCTTATTCATAGGCTTTTCTCAAATCACTGACATTTCGCCTACCAGGCTCGAGGCTCGATATCATTTCACCAGCTTTATAGCCTGCTAGGCTCGAAAGCCCGAATAGTATCTTACCGACATTATAGTCTGCTAAGCTCAAAAGCCCGAATAATCAAATCAACAAGTTCCATATAACATATTCATATCAATTGAGTACTAACATCATTCGAACGTATATAATTATACATCTCAAACACTTTTCTTTCATCTCATTTTCACACTAAACATTTGATAGCTTATGCATAACATTTCACTCACATTCATTTCAAACTTATCATTCGATTATAAAAGCACATTGCATATTTACCAGCATGTTATACTTACCATTAGGCCATATAAGCATGATACAATACACTATCATTTCATCTTTAACATTCGGCTAAACCCTTATCTTACAAGGAACACCGAATTCACATAACATATCATTTCACTGGCATTACGCCTGCTAGGCACGAAGGCCCGAATACACATCACCGGCACGAAGCCTGCTAGGCACGAAGGGCCGAATACACATCACCAGCACGAAGCCTGCTAAGCACGAAGGCCCGAATACACATCACCGACATGAAGCCTGCTAGGCACGAAGGCCTGAATATACATCACCGACACGAAGGCCCGAATACACATCACCGGCACGAAGCGTGCTAGGCACGAAGGCCCGAATACACATCACCGGCACGAAGCCTACTAGGCACGAAGGCCTGAATACACATCACTGGCACGAAGCCTGCTAGGCACGAAGGCCCGAATATAATACCAGCACTAGGCCTGCGGGATTTATCCCTGATATAATACTAGCACGAAGCCTACGGGATTTAACTCGGATATTTTACCAGCACGAAGCCTGCGGGTCTTTAAGCCCAGATACACATAAAATATCATGCATATTTAATCATATATGAACACATCTCATTCAACATATCACATTTCCATTTCACCATTCAAACATAACCCATAGTGACCATTCGACTATAAGTCATATGCATAAATTATTTATCGCACAACTTAGTTCAAGCAGAACCAAAAGGTCATGATTCATCTAATATATACATATTGCTCACTGATTCGCACACAACCTTTCAAATTAGCAATTATAAGATGGTTTCACACATAGCCCATCCTTATTGATAATTTACGATGGTTTTACCCTTACTCACATATATGTTATAGGCATTTTTACCTATGCTTCTCAATTCACATTCATGATTCAATTCCAATCGATTTAAAATGCCTAAGTACATATCGCATACCTGAATAATTTACTTTACGGAACGAATCCACATATCGTATTAGCCCATAGTCTTATAGCACCACACTTTTAATGGTTTACCTCATCGAAGTTCACATTTAATCACTTTAGTGCCAAGCAATATTCGGCTACCATAAAGGACTAATAATAATAATTTTATACACATCATGGTTTCCTTTAAGTATTTAATAATCACAAATCGTGATATCTCCACCAGCACATATACGGCATATTTTATTCATTGTAACACTCATTTAGTGCATCAAATTTCCAAATCCAATTCAACTTAAGCATAATAGCCATAATCGGCTTATAGCCTTAAATCATTACATATTCGGCACATTAACTAAACATAATTTACATTCCCTTTACCATATTAATTTAACTCTTGGGCATATAAAAAGGAAACAAGCTTAAACACTTAAGAACTTACCTCGAATTTTGCCGAATGATTACAACGGCTATTCAATTACTTTCTCTTTTCTCTTATCCAAATTTGCCCCTCTATGCTCTTGAGCTTAATTTTTAAAGATTTTAAACTAGTCATTATTCGACTATTCAAACATCACTTTCAAAATATAATATATATATTCAACTTTCATACCTACTGATCATAGTAAGCTTATAAGAAATCAATAAGCAACTCATTAACAAATTTTTGTCAATGTTTACCACATAATCATAATTTCACTGCAAGCTGTCTTCCTGAGCAACAATCACTAAATCATTTATAACTGGAGCTACGAAACTCCAAATCAAGTGCCGTTAATTTTCTATGAAAATAGACCCATATATATTTGACCCATAAAATTTTTAGGATTTTTGGTTTGGAAAATCAATACCAGATTTTTCTTAAAGTTTCCCTTATTTCACTGCTTGACTAATCTGACCAATCTTCACTACGAATCAAATTTCTCATTGTACAAAATTCAAAATATGTTCTCGTTTATTTAATTTAAAACTAGACTCATTAAGGAGTCTAAGAATATAAACTTCATCTTATAACCATTTTTGTACAATTTATAATTATTTTATAAAAACAGAACAGAGGATCTAGAAGTCATTCTGACCCTGTCCCACATCACTTCAAATATCTCATCATCGGAAATTCTTTTGCTTACACAGTTTCTTTTATAAGAAACTAGACTCATTAAGCTTTAATTACATAATTTATTCAGCTTCTAACTCATCTCCCACAATTTATGGTGATTTTCCAAAATCACATTACTGCTACTGTCCCAAGCAGATTTATTACCAATTCACTCTTTCACACATACCTTGCATGCATGTTATTTAAACATGCATATCACAAATCAATCATCACATACCTATAACTTCACTTAAGCATAATCTTTCTTTCATCATTTTAAATCACAACATTACTCAATATTATCCAAGTTCACATTCGGCCATAATACACACAACATGTTAGCCGATTTTCCCCCTTAGCATCTAAGGCACATGCATGCTCATTTGCTTGGCTCAACTTCATCTATTCTCCATTTTTTATCAAAAGAAAATGAAACAACAACCATTTCTCTCATTTCCATTCATGACCGAATGCTCACAACACAACCAAAAATCAAAAATATGCTTCATGGGTTAAGGTAGAAACAAGAAAAACCCATGAACATAAAAATAGAAGCAAAGCACCATGAACTCACCTTGGATTTTCTTCCCCAAGTGACTGAACATTCAAGAGCTCTTTTCCTCTCCTTTCTCTTCTATTTTTGGCTACCATGAACAAGGATGGACAAACTTTTCCCTTCTATCATTTTGTTATTTTTAGTCTTTATTTTATGACATGAAATGACACATATCAATTAGTACCATAACTTCATGTCTTAAATTATTATTATCTAATGCACATGTTGCTTCCCACCAACATCATGGCCGGCCACTACACATAAAATGGGGAGTTTGACATGCAAATCCTCCCATTTTACACTACAAATTATTTGCCCACTACAATTTGGCCTATCGCATTTCAGAAATTTTCACATATGCACTTTCACATATAATAAACACAGAGTATAACATTTAATTATTTCTATGACTCGGTTTTGTGATCCCGAAACCACTTTCTGACTAGGGCCAAATTAGGGTTGTCACAAAATTATTACACCATTTATCCATACAACCAATATGCCAAAAGGCACCTCAACCTCAATACATCAAATCAACCAAAAACATAAATGAATTTGTCTCTAAATCAACCTTATACAACTACTTATTTCTATACCAAGCCATAGCACCATTAACCATATACCAAATCACATTCGAACATACCAATTTGGTCATTCATACATACTTTCACTTGGCCATATCCACACCAATCAACAAAGCATCAAAGGGCCAAAAGCACACCAACCATAATACCATGTTTTCAAGCCAAACATAACAACTTAATTCATCAACATACCAAAACAATCTGTAAGTGTTTAATTTCATACCATTCTATTTGTACCAAAAGATATCTATTCACAAACTTAGAAAAGTACCAAACCACTTAATTTAGTAATTTTCCATAATGTACCAAAACAACCTATAAAGCTACATATACATGACACAACCCTAAAGAGTATAAAAACTACCAACATAGATGGATAGTGTGAGCCAAAGATTTAATTCATCTAAAGGTTAGCAATAACGATCTACAAAAAAATACACAAAAAAGCATAAGCTTACAGAGTTTAGTAAGAACATAGTAAATCTTTTAACTTGACATCGATTGAATGCAACTCTTATTTTACTCGATTGAAGTTACTGAAGTGAAAACAGGGGCATGTATGTGCAATCAGGGGTATCGGAGTACAAACAGGGGAGCGTATGTGCAATTAGGGGTACCAAAGTACAAATAAGGGTACGTATGTGCAATCAAGGGTACCAAAGTACAAACAAGGGCACGTATGTGCAATTCAGGTATAATTAACATAAGCATTTAATTACATAGTTGTAAGATGAAAATATATATGGAAATTCAATTATACATTCAAAAACTATGAACTTACTTTGACAACTAAGACAAAGAAATACGATCAAGCTAATCCGTGACTTTCGCCTTCCCTCGGTATAGGTCCGGCTAAGATTTATCTTGATCTAAATAAGAAAATCCAATCTATTTAATACACACACTATTAAATTTAATGCAAAATTCATAATTTTACAAATTTACATTTTTGCCCCTAAATTTTAACTTATTTACAATTTAGTCCTTAAGCTTATAAATGGAAATTTATGCAATTTCATCCCTAACCCATGCTAGAAGAATTTACAATGAATACATATCAACTCATACAAATCGCTATTTCACAATTACACCATGTACTTTTATTATTTTTACAAATAAGACCCTGAATGATTATTTTATCAAAAATCACTCCATAAAAGTTTTTTATTTAACAATAAGGACTCATTTTCTTCCAAAAAACTTCAAAAATCATAAAAGAACATTCATGGAAAAGCCCTATACCTTAAACAGTTTTGCAAATTAGTCCCTAGGCTAGTTAGACTAAGCTATAACGATCCAGAAAACATAAAAATCATTAAAAATGGGATCAAAACGCGTACCATGCAAGCTAGCAAAGTAATTGAAGCTTCAAACCCTATTCATGGCTTTTTCCTTCATGCATTTTCAGGGGAAGAAACTAATTTAGGAAGACGAATATAACACCCCTCACCCGTATTCAATGCCAAAATAGGGTTACGGAGCATTACCAGACTAACAACACTTTTAAATGCACATTTCACATATAATTCATCATTTCTGTAGCACCCCTAACCCATAACCGTCATCGGATTAGGGTTACAAGGCATTACCAAACAGACAAAACATTTTGGACCAATTCAGAATCATAGATATCATATATCAATAATACAGAAGCATTCAACACCAATTCATTCATCAAATTGGTCTACGAGACCTAAAACATACATTTAAGGAAAGGTCAAAACTAAACCGAATCTATTCAGAATTTTCAAAACTTAACCAATTCTTTAAAACAGTTAAAGTCACACGCCCGTGTGAGTAGGCCGTGTGGCATACACGGGCACTAGACACGCCCATATAAGCTAACCGTGCCAAAAATAGGTCCTATACTGACTTTAGCCCACGGCCATATGACACGCCCATGTCAAGGCCATGTGATTTTTAGGTGAATACTGTTATTCTTACAAGGCCACAAGGCACACTTGTGTCCCCTGACCGTGTGGCACAATGCAGGCTTGGTTTAAGCCAATTTGCCACTTCTCTTTCGGCCAAACCTACAAGCAATGATATACAACATTCCTACCAAAATTTCCAACCAATTCCATGTTCAAAACATGCTTCATTCTAACAAAAACATATTAGCTCATAAAGCACTACAACCATGCATCATTTCGCACCATTAACCAAATACCAAAACTATATACAACATTTCATTAGCTAGCCAACTCCCATGGCATAACATATGCACATCAAAACTTATATACATAGACCTTCTAGCCTATACATGCCATACTTTAAAATATATACACTTTTTAAAGTACCAAAATGAGATCGATAGTGTGGTGATGATCCTAGACTATCCCTGAGCCTTCAGTAGCTGCGATAATTGTAAAACAGATAGTAAACACATAGAGTAAGCTACAAAGAGCTTAGTAAGCCAAATACAAATGGTACAATTACTAAAGCATATATGTACCATTCAACCATATAGATTCATAAACTTAACCATGCTCATTTGTTTGCATATATGTCATGCTTCATTTCCATACATATTTCACAGAGACAGAGTTTTTCATATTCAGAAAATTTAGTACTATACAAACGTACCTGCATAGGTTATACAATTCATATACTCAATCTCAGATTTCGTGCGCCATAATCAGATGGGTCAGAAACGATACAGATGCTCATAATCAAGTACAATGACGACGTCCTAGACGTGATCTTACATGTAATTCAATATCGATGCCTTTGCCCCAAACAGGGTCTTACACGAAATTAGATACGATGCCGATGTCCCAGACATGGTCTTATACGTAAATCTCAATCGAGGCCTATGTCCCAGACTCGGTCTTACACGATGTCACAGACAGATGTCAACTTTGCTTAGGAACATACAAATGTTTTTCAAATATTAACATATTATCATACTTTACTCAAAAGGTATACATCAGGCACTCAAGGCTTTCCAATATAGATTACAGTTTATATGTGCAGAATTTATTTCAATTAATACGTAATTGTAATTTGACTTACCTCGGACGGATTTTGGATAAAACGAGTCGTCTATTCAACTATTTTGGACTTCCCCGATCCAAGTCTAATTTTCTTTGTTCTTGATCTAATACAATACAAATTAAACCATTCAATCATTCATTTCATTCAAAATAATCGATGAACACATATTTAGGGCACTTTGCATTTTAGCCCTTACATTTTCACACTTTGACAATTTAGTCCATTTTTCACAAAATCACAAATATGCAAAATTCACCAAGACTATAGCTTGGCCGAATATACATGGCTTCCATACTAGCCCAAATAACATATTTAATTCACAATTTAGTCCTTCAAAACCTCATTTTCACAAATTAGCCTAAATAGCTCTATTTCATCAAAATTTAAAGACAAAGCTTAATAATCTCACACATATCTTTCATAATCCATATAAAAACATTACAAAGCTCATGTAATCAACAATGGCATTTCATGAAATCTTTAATAGAAATAGAAATTCAGACATGGGTTTTGAAGAACACAAAGCAACGATCACAGAAACGTAGAAATTATAAAAAAATGGAATAAAAATTCTAACCTTAATCAAGCTTGGACAAGGCTGAACCTAGCTTGTTCTTTTTCTTTCTTTTTCCTTTGAATTTTATGCCAAATATGAACTAATATGCATGGGCATTTGATGTTTATTTTATTAAAATATACATTAATATGCATTTTCCAATTTTTCCCTTTAATTAACAATTAAAAATTCCATCCACTAGTGTCCATACTTGTACATGTATTAGTATAATGGTCCAATTGACATGCAAGGACCTTTATTTTAAAAGCCAAGCCAAATAAGTGCTTTAGCATCTAGCATTCAACTTTTATACTTTACGCGATTTAATCCTTTTTCATAATTAAGCACAGAAACAGACAAATTAAATCACAAAAAATTCACAAATGTAAATTCACATATCATAGACACAGAAAATAATATTATAATATTTTTCAGACTCAGATTTGTGGTTCCGAAACCACTATTCCAACTAGGGTCAAAACCGGACTGTTACAATTCTCCACCCTTAGGGATTTTTGTCCCCGAAAATCTTACCGTTAAACAGATTTGGATATTATTGTCTCATTGCATCCTCAGGCTCCCACGTAGCCTCTTCTACTCCATGTCTATGACATAGCACTTTGAGTAACGGGATTCTCTTATTACGTAATTCTTTGATTTCATGAGATAGAATACGAATCGGCTTTTCTTCATAAGTTATATCAGAATGGATTTCAATTTCAGAAGGGGATATCACATGGGACGGATCAGATCTGTATCGTCGAAGCATCGATACGTGAAACACATTATGTATCTTTTCCAACTCAGATGGTAGCCTCAATCTATAAACAACCGGCCCAACTCGCTCGGTGATTTCATATGGTCCAATGAACCTCGGAATCAATTTCCCCTTTTTGCCAAATCGGAACAGTTTCTTCCACGGAGATACTTTCAAAAACACTTTATCACCGACCTTAAATTTGATATCTTTTCTTTTCAAATCTACATATGATTTCTGACGATCAGAGGCAGCTTTCAGACTATCTCGGATTACTTTCACTTTCTGTTATGTTTCTTTTATCAGATCAATACCACAAATCTTCTTCCCACTGAGCTCAGACCAGTATAACAGAGTTCTACACTTTCTACCGTATAAAGCTTCGTATGGTGCCATTTTGATGCTTGACTAAAAACTGTTATTATAAGCAAATTCAATCAAGGGTAGATACTATTCCCACGTACCTTCAAACTCAAGAATGCAACATCTCAACATATCCTCAAGTATCTGAATAATCCGTTCAGATTGACCATCCGTTTGCGGATGAAAAGCAGTGCTAAAATGCAATTTAGTTCCCAGAGTATCTTGCAATTTCTTCCAGAATCGTGATGTAAATCTCAGGTCTCTATCAGATACTATTGACAATGGCACACCATGCAATCTCACAATATCAAAAATATACAACTCTGCTAGCTTATCAAGCGAATAATCTAACTGAATCGGAATAAAATGAGTTGATTTCGTCAAACGATCAACTACAACCCAAATTGCATCTTTCTTTTTTAAAGACAGAGGCAAACTCGAAACAAAATCCATGGTCACTTGATCCCATTTCCACTCCGGAATCATAATCGGTTGTAATAATGCAGATGGCACCTGATGCTCAGCTTTAACTTGCTCACAGATTAAACATCTCAAAACAAAGTCAGAAATCTCTTTTCATTCCCGACCACCAATATAGTTGTTTCAAATCGTTATACATTTCTGTACTTCCCAAATGTACCAAAAATCTACTACTGTGAGCTTCACTCAAAATTGTTTGAATCAAATCCAGATTTCTTGGAACACAAAGTCTATTTTTGAACCTCAAACAATCATCATCATCTATTCTAAATTCAGAATCAGAATCAGAATTACACTGAGTTCATTTAGCCATAATCTCATTATCAACCTTCTGAGCTTCGATAATCTGTTGTAAAAACAAAGGTCTCTCTTTTAATTCAGCTAAAACTGAACCATCATCAGATAGAACTAAATGAGCATTCATTACAAATAACGATTTTTGACTCAAAGCATCAACAACCACATTTACTTTTCCCAGGTGATAATCAATCACAAGTTCGTAGTCTTTTAGCAGTTCCAACCATCTTCTCTGTCGCAAATTCAAATCTTTTTGCGTCATTAAATACTTCAGACTTTTATGATCAGAAAACATGTGACATTTCTCACCAAACAGATAGTGACGCCAAATCTTCAAAGCAAACACAATGGCAGCTAACTCAAGATCGTGAGTCAGATAGTTCTTCTCATGCGACTTTAACTGTCTCGAAGCATAAGCAACAACTTTTCCGTCTTGCATTAAAACACAACTGAGTCCATTCAACTAAGCATCGCTGTAAACAACGAATTCTTTACCCGACTCAGGTTGTACCAATACTGGAGCTTCAGTTAACAGAGCTTTTAACTGCTCAAAACTTTTCTAACATTTCTCAGACCATTCAAACTTCACATCTTTCTGAAGTAATTTTTTCAACGGAGTTGCTATCACAGAGAAATCTTTTACAAATCGTCTGTAGTGATCGGCAAGTCCTAGAAAACTGCGGACTTCATGTACATTCCTTCGAGGCTTTCAATCCAGAATAGCTGAAATCTTGTTCGGATCAACTCGGATACCGGAAGCTGGTACAATATGACTCAGAAAACCAACTTCTCGCAACCAGAATTCACATTTACTAAACTTTGCATACAATTGTTTATCTCGCAGAGTCTGTAGCACTATTTTTAGATGTTCAGCATGCTCAGATTCATCACGTGAATAAATTAATATATCATCAATGAATACAACAACAAATTGATCTAGATATGGTCTGAAAATTCTATTCATTAAATCTATAAATATAGCAGGTGCATTCGTTAAACCAAAAGGCATAACTAAAAATTCATAATGCCGGTACCTTGTTCTAAAAGCAGTTTTCGAAATATCAAAATCCTTTACTCGCAATTGGTAGTAACCCGATCTCAGATCTATCTTAGAAAACACAGTAGCACCTTTCAACTGATCGAATAAATCATCAATTCTAGGCAGAGGGTATTTGTTCTTTACATTTACTTTATTAAGTTGGCAGTAATCAATACACATTCTCATTATACCATCTTTCCTTTTCACAAACAGAATAGGAGCACCCCAAGGTGAGAACTCTGTCTAGCAAACCCTCGATCGGTCAATTCTTACAACTGAGATTTTAATTCCTTTAACTGTAATATCCTGAATTAGGGCTTAATCGGAATAGTGGTTTCGTGACCACAAATCTGAGATAGAAAAAATTATTTTATAATTATTTTGATGATTATGATATGATTGCATGATTGTGTGAAAATTTCGTGATGAAATTCTATGCCTAAAGTGCTTAAATTGAAAGTAGGGACTAAATCGAATAAGTTGCAAAACTTGCATTCTAGAAGTTTTTAGTATGAAATTGTTTTGGAATATTAATGAGGAGGTCTTAAATAGCAATTTGACCAATTTTAAGTTCATGGACAAATTTAGGACATGGAAGGAAATTTTGGAAAGTTTAGTAGTAAGGGTATTTTGGTCATTTAGTTATTAAAATGAATTAAAAACAAAATTAAAAGCCAATTTTTGTCCATCTTCTTCATTAGGCCGAAATTTCAAGGGTTCTCCATAGCTAGGGTTTGTTTCAAGCTTCCAAGCTCCATAGTAAGTGATTCTAAGCCCCGTTTTTAATGATTTTTACGTTTTTGAGATCCCGGTAGCTCGATTAAGCTTATGTTAGCAATAATTCAACCTAGGGTTTATATTTGGAAAAATACCCATAGGTGAATTTTGTGTATTTTGATGTTTTATGATAGAATATGAGGTTTTAAATTATGTTAGACAACTTGTGCTACTCGGTTTTGAGTGAAAACGAGTAAAAGGGCTTAATCGACAAAAATACCTAATAGTCACAAGTATATGTTAGAGAGAGAATTTGATGTTGCCATAGAAGGGAAAAGTGATCAGCATGTTATAAAACATAAGAATAAGGAATAAAGTTTAATTCCCGAGCCTAGGGGCAAAAGTGTAATTATGCAAAAGTTTAGGGGTAAAAGTGTAATTTTTCCAAAGTTCGTATTAAATGCTATTTTGATGAATGTATGTATTAAATAAGATTAATTTGGCATTATAGATCAAAAGAAACGAGATTCAAGTCGCGATCGAGGAAAAGAAAAGATTGTGGACTAAATTGCAAAATCTTTATATTTTGGTACCAAGGTAAGTTCATGTGTAAATAATGTAGCATAATGGTTATTTTTAAGTTATTGATGTTAATTATATGTTATGCTGAATTTTATTATGAAATGTATGCTTTGTGGTTAATTTCAAATAATATGTAAATTATGTGAGCTACTTGTTAAATATAATTGTTACTGAGTATTGATTTTGGCATTCTACGGAAGACGGCAAGGATAAGTGTTCGAGGAAAAAAGCCCGTTTGAACCTTAGGAATAGATTAGGATACAAGTGACATGTCACTAGGATGGTTGAGCATCCGAACTCGTTGAGTTGAGTCCGAGTTCACTTATGGATGCGAACGTCCGAACTCGTTGAGTTGAGTCCGAGTTCGTGAGATGTAACTAGGCATCCGAACTCGTTGAGTTGAGTCCGAGTTCACTTATGGATGCGAATGTCCGAACTCGTTGAGTTGAGTCCGAGTTCGTGAGATGTAACTAGGCATCCGAACTCGTTGAGTTGAGTCCGAGTTCACTTATGGATGCGAACGGCCGAGCTCGTTGAGTTGAGTCCGAGTTCGCTTATGGGCGGGTTACATGATTGCTTGATTGAATATGTGGCACTTATATGCAAATTATCCATGTATCCGAATTATATTCCGATGTGTTCAACGGGTAAAGTTTTACTCAAATGGAGGAATACTCGAGATGAAAAGAGACGTATTGGTAAGTGATGAGAAATGGATATTTTGGACAGGTATGTATTTAACCCTCGGGTTGAGTGTTGATTACAACCACGATAAGGTAATAAGATGATGAAAAATGATTAAAAAATGTGATAAGTGTGTTGATGATATATGCTAATGTTGATTAGTTTGATTGTTTGTTATGTTATTTATTATTTACATATGAACTTACTAAGCATTTATGTTTACTCCCTCCTTCTTACTCATTGTAGTTTTGGACAAGCCAGTTCAAGAGTCGGGATAGGTCGAAGGCTCAGTCACACTATCCGGAAGATTTTTGGTAAATGGCTTGTAAATTTAAGTATGGCATGTATAGCAATATACTTATTTTGTGTAAATGATTTTATGATATGGTGACAGAATGGTTGAGAAAATATTTGATAATGATAAATTATGAAAATGGTAAGTTTAGATTATGTTTGACGATAAGGAAAATTATTAAGATACTTAGTGCATAAAAACACATAAGAGGGATGAAATTTGCCATAAACAGAATACTGCAGCAACACTGACGTGAGTTTTAAAATTTACTAAAAATCATAGAAATTTAATTTGGTGATGGACTACATATCAAATTGAAGCTTATTATGTCTAGTTTTACATTAAACAAATTAAACAGGTAAAGGAATTATATGTTAGAAGATATTTGAATTTTAGTGAAACAGGGTCATAGCAGTTTCTGAATCCCCTATTACTACTTTAGAAATTCACCATAAATTGTGAAGATATAATTAGGTGGTGTATTTTATATCCTCAGAATCCTTATTTAGTCTAGTTTTATGAGAAACAAACCTCATAGTCATATGAATTTTTTACAGAGAGAAATGTGGTTCGTAGTAAACAGAGGTCAGACCAGTCAAGTCCTGAAACAGGGGTAACTTTAACTAATAAACTGTACTAATTGGCCCCACCAAAAATTTTATAAAAAAATTAGTAGATAGGTATATGAGTCTAGATTCAGGGAAAATTTACGGATCTTGATTTCGAGTTTTTTAACTCGAGATATGATTTTTCTTGTGACTGTGATGCAAGTAGCTTAAAAGCTGTGAATGTAGAAACAAATAATCCAAAGTTCTAAAAATGTTAAATTAAGCTTAGTAACACCTCATACTCGACTCCGGCGACGGTCTCGGGCATGGGGGCGTTACATTTAGTGGTATCAGAGCCATTCTATATGGAGCTATTGAAATCGGAGTAGTACCAGGTACTAATTCAATGCCAAACTCGACTTCTCGAATCAGAGGCAAACCAGGTAGTTCTTCAGGAAACACATCAGAGAATTCACAAACAACAGGCACTGAGTCAACCTTCTTATCATTCACTTTCGAATCTAACACATAAGATAAGTAGGCTTCACAGCCTTTCTTTACACATCTCTGTGCTTTCATTGCAGATATCATAGCTGGCAGTCCATTCAGACCACTAGACTCAATTTGAATTATCTCATCATTCTTACACCTCAAATCAATGACTATTCATTTACAATTCACAATAGCATCATGCAGGGTTAACCAATCCATTCCCAGAATTATATCAAATTCATCAAAAGGAAAAAGCATTAGATCAACAGAAAAACAAACATCTCGAATCATTAACAGGTAATTTTTGCATACTTTATCAACCAGAACACTTTTACCTACGGGGTTCGATACTCTAATTACGAATTCAGTAGACTCTACAGGCAAAGTTTTACTGTGTACTAAATTCATACAGATATAAGAATGCGTTGATCCAGGGTCTATCAATGCAATCACAAAAGTATCATAAAGAGTAAAAGTACCAGTAATCACGTCTGGAGACGAGGCTTCCTCACGAGCTCGGATAGCATAGGCTCTGGCAGGTGCTCTGGCCTCAGATCTAACAGCAGTATCCCCAATAGCTCTTTGACCACTACTTGCATTTCTTGCATTTCGGGAAGGTCTACCTCTAGTTGAGGTGTTACTCAGTCTCAGATTCTGTACATTCTCTTGCTCAGTAGGTTCAGAACAATCTCTTACGAAATGATCTAGTGATCCGAATCAAAAACAGGCTCGATCATTCAATCTACAGTTCCCCGGATGTCTTTTACCACAGTGTTTACATTCAGGTCTCTCATATCGGACATTCTCGACACTTGCAACAGAAGTAGCAAGAACTCAAAAGTTTGAATACGATCTAGCTTGATCTCGATTTGAATGTCCCACATTAGCATTTGGATGGCTTTGATCATCTTGGAATTTCTTTGACATAGACTGAAATGATCTACTTGAAGATCTCTTTCTAGCATCTCTAGCTTCAGAATCAGCTTTTCTTTTCTCTTTACTTAATTCTTCAGCTTTACATGCTCGCTCAACAAGCACTACCATTTCTTTAATCTTTAAAATCCCAACTAACAAACAGATATCTTCGTTTAGTCCTTCTTCAAACCTTTTGCACATTATTTCTTCATTCGATACACATTCACAGGCATACTGACTCAATCTCACAAAATCACATTCGTATTCAGTAACAGACATACGACCCTGTTTAAGCTCGAGAAACTCTTTACGTTTCTGATCAATGAATCTCTGACTGATATATTTCTTTTGGAATTCAGATTGAAAATAATCCCACTTAACTCATTCAATCGGAACCACAGATATTAAAGTTTTCCACCAATGATACGCCGTATCTCTCAGAAGTGAAACAGCACATTTAACACATTCCTTAGGACTCAGAGACATTTCATCAAACACTCTTATTGTATTTTCCAACCAAAATTCGGCTCTTTCAGCATCATCATTCGTTGTAGCTCAGAACTCCTCAGCCCCATACTTTCTAATCTTATCAACCGGTGGTCTACTCAACTGTACCAGATTTACTCGTGGCATATCAAGAGTTTGAGAAGGATTAACCGGAGGTGGAGGTTGTTGTACAATCGAATTAGTTCTAATGTATTGGGTGAACTATTCATTCATCATCTGATAGAAGGCTTGCTTACCCTCACCATCATGGCTACTCGTAACCGGTCTAGAATCAACTTGCACTATCCCTTGCGCGGGAGCAGGTACATTGCTTTCAACATCATCAGCTAAAGCTCTATAGGGTTCCATTTGCTATATAAAAGCACATTTCAATGTCAAGAGTCATCACACTATCACAGATTCAGATATATGGCATGTATAGCTAGACTCACATATGCTATGGTAGTCCTAGAATCGACTAAACCATAGCTTTGATACCAATAAAATGTAACACCCTTAACCTGTAACCGTCATCGGATTAGGGATACGAGGTATTACCAGACAAACAGAACATTTCGGACCAATTCAGAATCATAGATATCATATATCAATAATACAGAAGCATTCAACACCAATTCATTCATCAAAGTGGTCTACGAGACCTAAAACATACATTTAAGGAAAGGTCGAAACTAAACCGAACCTATTCAGAATTTTCAGAACTTAACCAATTCATCCAAACTGTTAAAGTCACACACCCGTGTGAGTAGGCTGTGTGCCACACACAGGCACTAGACACACCCATATAAGCCAACCGTTCCAAAAATAGGTCCTATACTAACTTTAGCCCACTGCTATATGACACGTCCATGTCAAGGCCGTGTGATTTTTAGGTGAATACTATTTTTCTTACAAGGTCATAAGCCACGCCCATGTCCCCTAACCGTGTGGCACAATGCAGGCTTGGTTTAAGCCAATTTCCCACTTCTCTTTAGGCCAAACCTACAAGTAATGATATGCAACATTCCTACCAAAATTTCCAACCAATTTCATGTTCAAAACATGCTTCATTCTAACAAAAACATATTAGCTCATAAAACACTACAACCATGCATCATTTGGCACCATTAACCAAATACCAAAACTATATACAACATTTCATTAGCTAGCCAACTCCCATGGCATAACATATGCACATCAAAACTTATATACATAGAACTTCTAGCCTATACATGCCATACTTTAAAATATATACACTTTCAAAAGTACCAAAATGAGATCGATAGTGTGGTGATGATCCTAGACTATCCCTGAGCCTTCAGTAGCTACGATAATTGTAAAACAAATAGTAAACACACAGAGTAAGCTACAAAGAGCTTAGTAAGCCAAAAACAATTAGTACAATTACTAAAGCATATATGTACTATTCAACCATATAGATTCATAAACTTAACCATGCTCCTTTGTTTGCATATATGTCATGCTTCAGTTCCACACATATTTTACAGAGACAAAGTTTTTCATATTCAGAAAATTTAGTACGATACAAACGTACCTGCATAGGTTATACAATTCATATACTCAATCTCAGATTTCGTACGCTATAATCAGACGGGTCAGAAATGATACAGATGCTCATAATCAAGTACAATGCCGACGTCCCAGACGTGGTCTTACATGTAATTCAATATCGATGCCTCTACCCTAGACAGGGTCTTACACAAAATTAGATATGATGTCGATGTCCCAGACATGGTCTTATACATAAATCTCAATCGAGGCCTATGTCCCAGACACAGTCTTACAAGATGTCACAGACAGATGTCAACTTTGCTTAGGAACATACAAATGTTTTTCAAATATTAACATATTATCATACTTTACTCAAAAGGTATACATCAGGCACTCAAGGCCTTCCAATACAGATTACAGTTTATATGTGCAGAATTTATTTCAATTAACAAGTATTTGTAATTTGCTTACCTCGGACTGAATTCGGATAAAACGAGTCGTCTATTCAACTATTTTGGACTTCCCTCGATCTAAGTCCGATTTTTTTTGTTCTTGATCTAATATAATAAAAATTCAACCATTCAGTCATTCATTTCATTCAAAATAATCCATGAACACATATTTAAGGCACTTTGCATTTTAGCCCTTACATTTTCACACTTTGACAATTTAGTCCATTTTTCACAAAATCACAAAAATGCAAAATTCACCAAGACTATAGCTTAGTTGAATATACATAGCTTCCACACCAGCCTAAATAACATATTTAATTAGCAATTTAGTCCTTCAAAACCTCATTTTCACAAATTAGCCTAAATAGCTCTATTTCATCAAAATTCAAAGACAAAGCTTAATAATCTCACACATATCTTTCATAACCATAAAAAAACATTACAAAGCTCATATAATCAACAATGGCATTTCATGAAATCTTTAATAGAAACAGAAATTCAGACATGGGTTTTGAAGAACACGAAGCAACAATCACAAAAATGTAGAAATTATAAAAAATAGAACAAAAATTCTAACCTTAATCAAGCTTGGACAAGGCCGAACCTAGCTTGTTCTTTTTCTTTCTTTTTCCTATGAATTTTTGGCCAAATATGAACTAATATGCATGGACATTTCATGTTTATTTTATTAAAATATACATTAATATGCATTTTCCAATTTTTCCCTTTAATTAACAATTAAAAATTCCATCCACTAGTGTCCATACTTGTCCATGCATTAGTATAATGGTCCAATTGACATGCAAGGACCTTTATTTTAAAATCCAAGCCAGATAGGTGTTTTACCATCTAGCATTCAACTTTTATACTTTACGCGATTTAATCCTTTTTCATAATTAAGCACAGAAATAGACAAATTAAATCACAGAAATTTCAGAGATGTAAATTCACATATCACAGACACAAAAAATAATATTAAAATATTTTTCAGACTTAGATTTGTGGTCACAAAACTACTATTTTGACTAGGATCAAAACCGGACTGTTACAATTTCAAATACAATTTAATCACAACCAATCATAGTACCCCTCAAACGAGCCTATGAGGCCTTAAACATGCTTTAGAAGTGGTTCAGGACTAAACCAATAACATATGAAAATTTTGGAAACTTAGAAAAATTTCAACCATACAGGGGTCACACGCCCGTGTGAATAGGCCGTGTGCCTCACACGGCTCCAAACACACTCGTGTCTCAGGCTATGTGGAAACAAGGCATACATACCAACTTGGGTCACACGACTGACCACACGCCCGTTTGTCTAGGCCATGCCAAATCTGTAGGGTATACTGACTAATGCAACATGGCCCAGTCACACGCCCATGTGCTAAACCGTGTGCCAATTAGGGGGTATACTGACTTGTACCTGTACCATATGTACGTTTACCATACGTACCTGTATCATCTCGTATACTCAATTCATTACCGTACATACCTGTACCATCTCATACCAATCTCATACTCAACCATATCCTTCATTTACCCATTGAACCATTCAGAATAGAAGTTGAATACTCAAGGTCTCTCACGATAAGTACCTATACCATGGCCCGAAGCTAAATCAAGGTAACTTATCTGAAATTCTGATATCATGGCCTGAAGCCAAATTAGCCGATATGCATAGCCCGAAGCCAAATCGGTATATCTCGCACCCTAAGTGCTAATAACATGGCCAGAAGCTAACTCAAAGTATACCTAATGAAATGTCACTAGCATCTTAAACTATTCCTAAGGTTCAATCAGGATTCCAACTGTCGAATCATTGTCAAATCATTTTCAAACTTATCCATAATCACATAATCACAATTAATGCTATATCAAAGCATATAAATACATTTGTAACAGAATTATAACATATGAACTTACCTCAAATGTTAAAACAACGAATTGAGTCAATTAGTCAATAACTTTATCTTTTCCCAAATCCAAGTCTGTATTTTTCCTTTCTTGATCTAAATATATTTAAAATTAAATTATTTAATCAACCTTTCATTTAATTTAGTCCAAAACATACATTTAGGCCTATTTGAACATTATCCCCTAAACTTTCACAATTTTAACAATTTAGTCTTTATTTCACAAAACACAAAATTCACATAATTTCAATAAACCCAAGCTTGGTCGAATTATTCATAGGTCCCTAGCAGCCCAAAACTTTCATTTATTTCACATTTCAACTACAAAATTTTCATATTTCATAATTTAATCCCTATTATGTATTTTCATCAAAAATCACTTTACAAAACATAAAAATCTATCATCAAGCTGAAACATCCCGAATTAAGGTCTTTTTAGAATAATGGTTTTGAGACCACAAATTTGAAATATAAATAATTATTTTATGATTATTTGATGATCCATGATATGATTGCATGTTTGTGTGAAATTTTCATGAAGAAATTCTATGCCTAAGGTGTCCAATTTGACTTTAGGGACTAAATTAAATAAGTTACAAAACTTGTGTTCTAGAAGCTTCAAGCATGAAATTGCATTAGATTATTAATTAGAGGTCCTTAAATAGAAATTTGACCAAGTTCTAAAATTTTGGACAAAAATAGGCATGAATAGGAAAATTTTGAAAGAAAGTCCTTAAGGGCATTTTAGTCATTTGGTTAATAATAAAAAGGGAAAAATAAAGAAAAAATGATGTCCATCTTCTCTAGAGGTGTCAAAATTTTGGGAGTCTCCATAGCTAGGGTTTTCAAATTTTCAAACTTGATTGTAAGTGCTCCTAAGCCCCGTTTTTAATGTTCTTTACATTTTTGAAGTTGTCATCAATTGATCTAGCTATTTCTACCATTATTTTGAGCTAGGATTCATATTCAAAAACTTACCCATGTGTGATATGCATGTATTTTGGTGTTTAATGGAGGAATATGAATGTTTGATGTGTGATAAACATTTTTTATTAAGTGATTTTTAGTGAAAACACCTAAAAAGGACTTAATTGTAAAAAGATGAAGAAATAGGTAGTAGAAATGTGGTTAATGAAAAATATGGGCTGATATGAGTTTGAATATGAATCGGCTAGGCTTGGGTATCAAAGAAAATGAATGCATTTCATTTTACGAGCCTAAGGACTAAAGTGTAAATAAGTGAAAAGTTAGGGGTAAAAATGTAATTTTACCAAAGTATGTGTTATGGGTCGATATGAGCAATGTATGTATTGAGCAAGTTAAATTTGGTATTATAGATCAAGAAAAACGTGATTCAGGTCTTAATCAGGGGAAAAACAAACTTTACGAGGATTAGGCTCGTTTCTATCATTTTGTACTGAGGTAAGTTCATTTGCAAATAATGCAACATGTACCATACCTTAAATGCTTTAATATTGCATGTATGGTAAGTACATACATATTTAATGTGACGTTGTATCATGTGTTTATTGCCTAAATTGTATCATGAATTATACTTTGATTACTCCATAAATATGTGATTGGTGCTATGAGCATTAAAATCGACATACGAGCAAGTTCGACAGAAATGTGGTATTGAAGGATCCCGTTTGAACCTTAGGAATAGTTTAGGATACAAGTGACATGTCACTAGAAACTATGTGATCTGAACTCATGAGTTGTGGTCTGAGTTCATGATATATGTGACACATTTTTTGGCGTTCCAAGTACTATCTCGTATATATTACCGATGGCAGGGTAGTCTGGCATGTGTTGCAGATACCTGACAGCCTGTGTGAGCAGACCGTGAGTAGCTCAAAAGCAAGCAACATGCGATTAAGATATGAGGTAGCGTTGGCTACATATGAGGCACTTAGGTGCGAGATTTTGATGTATCTAATGGTATTCCTAGTGGTCAATGGGTAGTTCTAAGAGAAGTTAATGGGTAATCTTGATGAATACGTCAAAGACAAAAAAGTACGTTATTATGTGCAAATGGGCACAGGTATGTACATCGAACTCATGAGAATGACATGAGATATGATGATCTTATGGTAAGAACATACATATATATATACGAAGAATAAGTTTAAGGGATTTGATAAAATGCAAGATTATATCCATTATGTTAAATGTATGATAATGATTGTTTAAGTTGCATTTTATTTACCTGTGAACTTACTAAGCTTTAATACTTACCCCATTTTCTTTCCCTTTCATATTGTGTTGCCAAGCTAGCTCAAAAATCAGAAGACGTCGGAGACTCGATCACACTATCAATTGAATATTTGGGTATAGTTAGTCTCATCATTTTGAGTATGGTATGTATAGGGAATTGGTCTTTTTGTTATGTGTCATATTGATTAGCCAAATGTGCTGGCTCATGAAGGTATTATGATTATTTTGTATATGGCCATGAGAGGCGGCTCATATTGATTATTTCGGTTGTAACCTAATTATTTGTGCATGCATACAAATGTGTTATGCTTGATATGGTTGTTTGATGGATGTGCAGTGAAGTGTGATTTACATGTTAAATGTATATGTTTGATGAGGCTTGTGATTGTTTATGTTAATGAGTGTGATGGATAGCATGTTTGATTAATGTATGAAACATGATCAATGGGTATGACAATAATTGAGGTATAATGATGAATAGATATGAAATTAGTGTGGAATGTCATATGAAGCCTAATGGTTTAAATATGTGATATGTTGACACTACCAAGTCATAAATTAAGCATGTATGTGTATGCTTGAGTAACCAAATGTGCCATGATGTATGCCATGAAGTGAGTCGAAGTGTGTGAGTGCTTAAGGGTGGCAAATGGCTTGGAAAATAGCCTAGACATTGTCCACACAATTAGACAAACGAGCATGTATCTTGGTCATGTGTGACACACGGTCTGCCCCATGGGCGTGTGATCCGGCCGTGTGTCCCTTGCACCGTAATTATGCAAAATAGAATGCTCAGTAGTAAACACACGGGTAGAGACACGGCCGTGTGTCTCAACCGTGTGAGGGACACTGCCTTAGGACATGGGCGTATGCCTAGGCCGTGTGAAGTCTGCACTTCATTTTTGGAATTTAATTCACCACACGGCCTAAGCACACAGGCATGTGGCGTGGCCGTGTGACCTTATTTTGTTGATAAGGTCATAAACAGAAAGATACACTATAACAGCCCGATTTTGGGCCTAATCAGAACAGTGGTTTTGAGACCACAAATCCGACATAAAAAAATTTATTTTTATTATATTTTTATGGTCTACAATTTCACAAAATGATTTTTTGAAAATTTTGTTTGAAAATTTTGACGTTTGGGCACTCAATTTAGTCAAAAGGACTAAATCATAAAAAGTGCAAAAGTTGAGTTCTACATGCTAGAGGTGTCCAATTGTTATGAAATTTTAAATTGAAGGTCCTTATATGGTAATTATACCATTGGTTAATTTTTTGGACAAAAATGGACATGAAATAGGTGAAATAGAATATTTTTAAGTTAGGGGCATTTTGGTCATTTAGTAATTAAAATGAATTAAAAACAAAATTAAAAGCCAATTTTTGTCATTTAGTAATTAAAATGAATTAAAAACAAAATTAAAAGCCAATTTTTGTCCATATTCAAGCTATGGACGAAAATTGCATGGAGAAACCATGGCTAGGGGTTTTTAAGCTTCCAAGCTCAATTGTAAGTCCATTCTAGCCCCGTTTTTAATAATTTTTACATTTTTGCAATCCCCGTAACAAGATTTATCTATTTCTACAATTTATTTGAGCTAAGGTTGATGTTTAAAAATTTACCCATGTGCTACGTGTGTGTAATTTGATGTTTACGAGAGGAATATGAATGTTTGTTGTGTGATAAACGACTTTTGCTAAGTAGTTTTGGGTGAAAACGTTAAAAAGGACTACTTTGTAAAAGTTATAAATTTTCTCATAAAAGTGTGATTTAGTGGAAATTGTGGGCTGCTATAGTTATGAAAATGATTTGGCTAGGCTTAAAGAACAAAGAAATTGAATGAAAATCATTTTACGAGCTTAGGGGCAAAAGTGTAAATATGTGAAACTTTAGGGGCAAAAACATAATTTTTCCATAATGTGATTTTTGGATCAAATTGAATAATGTGACTAATAAATAAGCTAAATGTGATATTATAGATCAAGGAAAATGAGATTCGGACCTAGTACGAGGGAAAAATGAGTATTTGACGGTTGTCTCTTTTCGCCATTTTTAGTATCGAGGTAAGTTTGTATGAAAATAATGTAACATGTTATTATTATATGTTTAATGCTTAAATATTGCATGAAATGTATATGTATATGTATATGTATATGTATATGTATATGTATATGTATATGTATATGTATATGTATATGTATATGTATATGTATATGTATATGTATATGTATATGTATTTGTCTTTATGAAATTGATTCATGATGTCTCAATGACGACTCAACAAAATTTGGCGTCTCAGAAATCCTGGTTGAACAATAGGAATAGCTAAGATATGGCTATCACAACATCTGAGTATTGAGATCCCGTATAAGACCATATCTAGGATATGACATCGGCATCAAAATGAGATCTCGTATAAGCCCATATCTGGGATATGGCATCGGCATCAGTATGAGATCCCATGTAAGACCATTTATGGGATATGGCATTGGCATCGATATGAGGTCCCGTATAAGACCATGTCTGGGACATGACATCGGCACCGTTATGAGACTTCGTGTAAGACCATAGTTGGGTTGTTGGCATCGATGTGAGATCCCATGTAAGACCACGTCTGGGACATGTCATTGGCATCGTTTCATGTGTATGAGATTTTCGAGTATCCTTTAGTATTCCAAGTGGTTTAACGGGTAATTCAAAGATTATATCAAAGTTGTGATAATGTATGATTACGTTACGAAGTGGTACAGGTACGTGCGCAAAACTCATAAGAAATTATTTCGATTTATGATGCACCTTTGGTAAGGATGCAAATAACTAAGTCATGCTTATGAGATTGAAATTGTAACAGCCCGATTTTGGGCCTAGTTAGAACAGTGGTTTCGAGACCACAAATTCGACGTCATAAAATTTAATTTTATTATATTTTTAAGGTCTATGGTTTCAGAAAATGATTTCGTGAAAATTTCGTTTGAAAATTTTAACGTTTGGCCACTCAATTTAGTCAAAAGGAATAAATTGTAAAAAGTGCAAAACTTGATTTGTAACGCCCCCATGCCCAAAACCGTCACCGGAGTCAAGCTTGAGGTGTTACTAAACTTATCTTACCTTTTAAACAACTCTAAACCACTTATTTTAATTTTCGGAATAAACTATTTTTCTGCGTCATGGTTACTTAAAAATTCATTTCTCGAGTTTCAAAACTCGAAATTAAGATCCATAAATTTTCATGAAACTAGACTCATATATCTATCTACAATTTTTTTTCTATAATTTTTGACTTAGCCAATTAGTACAGTTTATTAGTTAAAGTTACCCCTGTTTCAGAATCCGACTGCACTGGCCTCTACTTACTACGAACCACTTTTCTCTCTGTACAAAAATCATATGACTATACTGTTTGTTTCTATTAGAACTAGATTCAATAAGGATTCTAACCATATAAAGTACACCACCTAATTATTTTTGTAAAATTTATGGTGAATTTCTAAAGTTGAAACAGGGGATCCAGAAATCGCTCTGGCCCTATTTCACTAAAACTCAGATATCTTATAAAATACAAAACCTTTACCTGTTTTGCTTAATCCATATGAAAATAGACACAATGAGATTTAATTAAATATATTATTCATCATCAACCCATGTCTCTACAATTTCTTGTGATTTTTCAAAATCACATTATTTCTGATACTTGAATCTGTTTTTAAGTTACTTTCACATTTTTCTTAGTTTTCATGTGATAGTTACTACTTATTCATACATACTATTAAACATGTATATCATCAGCCCTTCTATTAGTTAATCACTAGCAAGTATTTACACATCATTCATTGATCATATCATATCAAAAGAAACCAAGTTCCTATACATGCCATACACAAAATGAAAAGTCTAACTATACCAATGTGATTTCTTCGATAGTGTGATCGGTCTCCGACGTTTCCTTCGATCCCCGAGTGGCTTGATAAGAACTATAAGAAAAAGAAAATGAAGAGAGTAAGCACTAGACTTAGTAAGCTTACAAGCAAATAAATTACAACATTCAACATAATGAATAATTATACATAATGTCACCTAGCCTCATAAACTTTCTTTACTTCTCATTTTCTACCTTCTTCTTTACTCATTTACCTTCTTTCTTACCTGACCTTTCCTTTTTCATAAATATAATCTACCTTCCCTTTTGCTGATAATTCAATGTAATTTAACGTGTACAATGACCCGTTGAACCACTCGGAATACTAACAATACTAGGGTCGTTCCTGTCTATCAATATCCTGCCAATGTCATGTCTTCGACATGGACTTACATGAATTATTCCTGTCTCCAATGCCATATATATATTATGGGCTTACATGGCTCATTCCTTTCTCCAAATCCATATATTTGATATGGACTTACATGGCTCATTTCTGTCCTGTCCTGTCAACCCCAATATCCTAACATTCCTAAGGTTCAAACAGGGCTTCCTAATGCTTTTTCTCTGTCACTTCGCCTTTAATTCGACTTTAAATATTCTCAAGAAAAATAAGTATATAAATGCTGTAAATTGACAATAATAATTTAAAATAAAATAATATTGCATTTATTTACTGTAAACTTACCTCGTATGCAAAAATAGCTACTTTTACCATTTCGTCCACAACTTGGTATTTTCCCCATTTTAGCCCGAATTTTAGTTTTCCTTGCTCTATCATTTAAAATATAGTCTAATTAGGACTGACATTATTCAAATTGACCCAAAATCATATTTTGGAAAAATTACAGTTTTACCCCTAAACTTTTGCATATTTACACTTTTACCCCAAAGCTCGTAAATTAAACTTCAGCCTATTTTCTTATGTTTTATGACATGCTGATCATTTTTCCCTTCTATGGCAGCATCAAATTCACACTCTAACATGCACTTATGACTATTAGGTATTTTTACAGATTAAGTCATTTTACTCGTTTTTGCTTAAAACCGAGTAGTACAAGTTGTCTAACATAATTTAAAACCTCATATTCTATCATAAAACACCAAAATACACAAATTTCACCTATGGGTATTTTTCCAAATATGAACCCTAGGTTGAATTATTGCTAGCATAAGCTTAATCGAGCTACCGGGACTCCAAAAACGTAAAAATCATTAAAAACGAGGCTAGAACGGACTTACAATCGAGCTTGGAAGCTTGAAAAACCCTATCCATGGTTTCTCCTTGCTATATTCGGCCATGGGGTTGAAGATGAGCAAAATTGGCTTTCAATTTTGTATTTTAATTCATTTTACCCCTAAATGACCAAAATGCCCTTACTACTAAACTTTCCAAAAATTCCATCCATGTCCAATTTTTGTCCATAGACTTATAAATTGGTAAAATTACTCTTTAGGAACCTCTAATTAATAATCTAATTAAATTTTATGCAAAATACTTCTAGAACACAAATTTTGCAATTTATTCAATGTAGTCCCTAATTTCAAATTAAGCACTTTATGCATAGAATTTCTTCACAAAATTTTCACAAAATCATGCAAACATATAATAGACCTCAAAATAATAATAAAATAAATTTTTCTACCTCAGATTTGTGGTTTCACAACCACTGTTCTGTTTAGGCCTTATTTCGGGATGTTACATGATTTCTAGAAGCTAGAGGTGTCTAATTGCTATGAAATTTTAAATTGGAGGTCCTTATATGGTAATTAGAGCATTGGTTAACTTTTTGGACAAAAATGGACATGAAATAGGTGAAATAGGATATTTTTAAGTTAGTGGCATGTTGGTCATTTAGTAATTAAAATGAATTAAAAACAAAATTAAAAGCCAATTTTTTTCCATCTTCAAGCTATGGCCGAAACTTGCATGGAGAAATCATGGCTAGGGGTTTTCCAGCTTCCAAGCTCGACTGTAAATCCATTCTAGCCCCGTTTTTAACGATTTTTACGTTTTTGAAATCCTCGTAACAAGATTTAGCTATTTCCACCATTATTTTGAGCTAGGGTTTGTGTTTAAAAATTTACCCATGGATGACATGCATGTGTTTTGATATTTAATGGTAGAATATGAATGCTCGGTGTGTACTAAGTAATTTTTAGTGAAATTGTCAAAAAGGACTAGTTTGTAAAAAGTTGTAAAATGTGTGTAAATGTATGAATAAATGGAAATCTTGGACTGCTATAGTTATGAAAATGGTTTGTCTAGGCTTAAAATAAAAGGAAATTGAATAAAAAATCATTTTACGAGCCTAGGGGCAAAAGTGTAAATATTATAAAGTTTAAGGGCAAAAATGTAAATTTTGCCAAAATGTGAATTTAGGCTAATTTGAGTAGCAGGATGAATAAATGAGTTAAATGTGTTTTATAGATCAAGGAAAACGAGATTCGGACTTAGAACGGGAGGAGAACAAAAAATATGACGAATAAGTCCTTTTCACCGATTGTGCTACCGAGGTAAGTTTGAATGTAAATAATATATCGTTTTTACATATGTTATAATATTTTGTTATTATAGGAAAGGTGGTTGCATATTGAATGATCACTTGATGTAAATTATGAATTGAAATTGATTATGGATGAATTAGTAAAATGTTGAAAAGTGAGGAATTTCTCGGTTGGACCTTCGGAATAGAAAAGATACGAATGATCCGTTGTGAGAACACATTGTAGTACTAAGTACAGGCTATTAGACGTACCTGATAGTATAACATCCCAAAATAGAGCCTAGTCGGAACAGTAGTTTCGAGACCACAAATTCGAGGCTAAGAAAATTATTTTATTTATATTTTTTGTGTACTAGCATGATTATATAGATACATGAAAATTTTGATGAATTAATTTTAGCGATTTTGAGTCCAATTGCGATAAAGGACTAAATCGCATAAAGTGCAAAAGTCCCAAATTGATTGCTAAAGGTATTAAATTTGCCATGAAACTGAAATTGGGGGTCTAAAAAGGGCAAATAGACTCTTAAACATTAGCTTGGTTGGCCATGAGACAAAGAAAAATGAAACGGTCAAAGGATTAGGTATGTGATGTCATAAAATGTGTTTTAAATAATGCCTTAAGGTCTAGCCTTCAATTTATTTTATTTTTCACTCTTTTTCTTGACCAAAAATCAGCAATTCTTAAGGGTTTTATGCTTAAAAATTTTAGCAACTTGGAGCCCTCTCAAGTAAGTGATTTTCTTGAAAATTTTTGTACTTTTGGAGTCGCCATTGCATGAACTTTCTTTTGAGGGGACTATGTTACAAAAATGTTCTAGGAAGTTGTCATGAAAGGGTTCATGAGGGTTTCTAAGTTTTGGTGGAAGAATATGAGTCTTAGCTGTTAGATAAACAACTTTTATGAAAGGTGTTAGCATGAAAACACCTAATTGAACCATTTTGCAAAGTTTGTGAAATTGGTAAGAAATGTATGATATAGATGGAATTGTAAGATGCCATAAGCATAAATATTATTAGGCTGGGCTTGAATGATTAGAAAATGCGATGAAAATTGAATTACGAGCCTGAGGGCAAAATCGTAATTTTAGCAAGGTTCAGGGGCAAATTGGTCATTTTTCCCTAGGATGAGATAAGGATTACAAAAGAATTAAATGATGTATTGATATAGTTATTTTGCTAATATAGACCCCGATAAACCAAATTCGGAAGTTAACCGAGGGAAACAAAAGGTTTCGGAGTGATAAAACCTCAAATCCGAAACAATCACCAAGTAAGTTCGAATAACTCAAAGTAGACTCTAATGTACTTAAAATGTATATTCTTGATTGTATAAATGTGGTAAATGCCTATTACATGATAATTTATGAGATTTAATAAAGTAAGTAAAATGCATATAAGAGTGTCTCGGTTGAATGAATAGGGTTACTCGATGGAACATATCAAAAATGAATTGACGGTGAAAATGATCTAGCCCGGACAGGTGATCCTAAAATGATCTAGCCTCCCAAAGAATATGTGTGCCTTAAGGATTTAGCCCAGACAGGTAATCTGAAGTAGGGTCTGAATTTAGCCGGGACTGGTAATTCAGATCCGAGCTCATTAAAGTATATGTCGTTGTAAGGGGATTTAGCCTGGACTGGTAATCCCGACATTTACTCTATGAGTTTGTATTAAGTGAAATTTAGCCTGATTTGGCAATTCTGCCCTAAGATGCGAGGTTCACGGGAGTGCGTACTCGAAACGATTATTTGTATGAATTGACAGGAAATGAGATATCCATCGGAAAACCGAGAAATTCAATGGGACTAACATAATATGTAAATTGGGAATAATGATATGATGAGCTCATCTAGATATACTATTATCTTGTCATGCCATGAGACTAACTTAGTGGATGAGTGCATGTGATAGGAAATCTATTCTATACTTGTTTGGATGGAGTGTTTATTATGGTCACATGCTAAATAATCGGTAAGTTTACTTTTCTGTTCTCCAGACTTACTAAGCATGTTAATGCTGACCCTCTTTTTATTTTCCTCTGTTTTACAGTACTCATGGACTCTTGAGGATTGGAAGACGGTTAGAGTGTTGATCACACTATCGACCTAATCCTATTTTAGGTATTTGTGAAAACTTTTATTTTGTTATAATGGCATGTGTAGGGCTAGACTAGAATGTTTGATTTAATGAGAAATTGGTTATGTATTTTGGCTAAGTCAAAAGCCTTTCATTTTGTATCAAGCCTAGAATAGTGGCTGTTATTCATTTTGGTAAATTCTTGTAGTGTTCTTTCTATGGATAAATTTGCGTCCATTATGGTGAAATTAGTATATTGAAATGATCTTGTGTAGGTTGTGTAAAATTGGTGACAAAATGGTTTGGAAATGGCCTCCTTTGTCCACACGGGCAAGACACACGGGCGTGTGTCTAGGCCATGTGTGAAACACGGCTCACTCCCATGGGTGTGTGTTATGGTCATGCATCCCCTGCAATTAAAATTTTAAGTCATTGTTGTACACGGCCAACCACACGGGTGTGCGCCATGGCCGTGTTTTAAAGTCAGTGTTGCACACGGGCTAAGGGCACGGGCGTGTCCCAAGCCACACGGACATGTGTGACCACATGGTCTATACCCACACGGGCGTGTGGAGCCTTAAAGCATGAATTTTCTAAGTTTTTCTTGAGCCCTCGGTTTGACCCTGAACCACCTTGAATGTATGTTTTGGGCCTCTTAAGCCCAATTAAGGATAGGTTGCTTATAGAACGAAAAGTTTTAAATTGATCAAAATTTTATGGCCCGATTTCTTAAGATTGGTTGAGTTTAAGTTTGGTAGCACCTCAAACCCTATTCCAGCGCTGGATATGGGTGAGGGTTGTTACAGATAGCTTCGATCACATGTGTGGTACTAAGTGTAGGCCACTATGTGTAAAAGATAGCTTTCGTCACAAGTGTGGTACTATGTGAAGGCCACTTTGTGAAGAAGGTAGCTTTGACTACAAGGGTGGTATTATGTGCAGGCCACCGGGCATCCATTATTATTCCGATGTGTTCAACAGGAAATGACTAGGTGTAATTGAATATGATTATGTGATGAATAAGTGAAGTTCATGTGTGTAAACTTATGAGCAACGTGCTCGATATGTGATCAAACTTTGGTAAGATTGATATGGAGTAAGTGTTACAATGAAAGTTACTACAAAGAAAACATGAAAGTGTGAAATTTAGTAATAAACAGTTTTGGACAGCAGCAGTTTTGTGATTTTGAAAAATAACCAAAAATGGTGGAAATCTAATTAGAATTTGAATAAGATATGAAATAAAATCTTATTAAGTCTATTTTCATATAAAGGAAACGGTGTAAGCAAAAGAATTTCATATTATGAGATATTTTAATTTTTGTGAGATAGAGTCAGAATGATTTCAGAATCCCCTATTCTGATTTGGGAAAATCATTAAAAATTGTACAAAAATAATTATGGTTATAATTTATATGCTTAAAATAATTAATGAGTCTATTTTCGAAAGAAACAAACGAAAACATTATCCAAATATTGTACGAAGAGATAATTAATTTTTAGTGCAGAGGGGTCGGAACTGTTGGACAGCAAAACAGGGGTGACTTTAAAGAATAAACTGTACTTATTGGATAAACCAAAAATTCTGGAAATTTTAGGGTAAGAAGATATATGAGCCTAGTTTCAGGAAAAATTAGTAGATCTTAATTTGGAATTCCGTAGCTCAAGATATAAATAATTTAGTGATTGTGACTCAAGTAGGTAGCTTGAGGTGAACATGAACAAATAGTGGAACTATGTGCAATTATGATTGTATTATCTTGAGAACATGTTGTGAAGATTTATAAAAGCGTGTTAATAGATTACGTATCATTTACATACCTACTTACTAAGCGATAATGCTTACCCCCCTTCCTTTCCTGTTTCCTATAGTGTCACAGGTGCCAGCTCGAGTTGGAGGTCGTCAGATATTCTATCACACTAACAAGTTATTGATAGGCATAGTATTAATGATCTTTAAGTATTTTTAAGTCTATGGCATGTATAGGGACATGATTATGTGTATATGTTATTATGAGTTGGCCTAAAATGTTGGCCTATAATATTTGATAGTTCATTTTGTATAAGGCCATTAAGGATGGCTAATATTAGTTAAGTTATATGTTTATGATGTTGTATTTTGTGGATGTGCAAGCTTGCATGACTTGGTTGAATGAGTGTGTGATGATTAATTATGGAAAGTGAAGCATGTGAATGGTTGTGTCAAGAACACGGCCTTGGACACAAGCGTATACTCCTATTTTCAAGAAATTTTCTAATGTTTTCCAAAGTTCATGGTTTAGTCCCAGAGCACTTCCAAAGTATGTATTAGGCCTCGTAGGCCCATATAAGGGACAATATACATGTGTTTAATTCATTTTAAATTGAATGAAATTTTATGGCCCGATTTTATGAAATTGTGTATGTTTAAGTCCGATAATGCCTCGTATCCTATCCTGGTCTTGGCTACGGGTAAGGGTGTTATAGAAATTGTGATGACCTTGTTGTTAAAGGTCTAGGCTTGTAATGTATAAAAAAATGTATTTTTACCATGATGGTGGAAATGATTCGTAAAGGTGCTATAAACTTAGTATCATCACTTTACACTAAAATAGTTTTGGACAGCAGTAACATTCTGAATTTGAAAATCCACCAAAAATTGTGGAAATTGATTTGGAGGTTTAATAAAATATGAAATTAAAGCTTATTGAGTCTAGTTTCACATAGAAGAAACGGTGTAAGCAAAAGAATTTCATATTATGAGATATTTGAATTTTTGTGAGACAGGGTTAGAGTGATTTCGGTCTCCCCTGTATTAACTTTGGAAAATCATTAAAAATTGTATGAAAATAATTATCAGTTATAATTTGTATGAATAAAATTCTTAATGAGTCTATTTTCAAGAGAAATAGACGGGAACATCATCCAAATCCTGTACTAAGCGATAATTAATTTTTAGTAAAGAAAGGTCGAAGCTATCAAATAGCAGAATAGGGTAACTTTGAAGAATAAACTATTCTTATTGGCTAATTCATAAATTCTAAAAATTTTATGGTATAAATATATATGAGTATAGTTTCAATTTCTTTTAACGGATCTTAATTTAGAATTCTATAGCTCAAGATATTAATAATTTAGTGACTATGACGCGAGTAAACAACTTAACATGATCATAAGTAAAAAGTGCAATTATGATTATTTTACCTTGAGATCATGATGTGAGAATTGGTAGAAGCATGTTAATAAATTGCTTATTATTTTCATACAGGCTTGCTAAGCTATATAGCTTACCCCCTCCTTTTCATTTCTTTAGTGTTGCTAGGTTAGCTCGGGGTTAGAGATCGTCGGAGGAAGCATCACACTATCAAATTATCAATTTTGGGGTATCGATAAGCCTTAAGTGTTTTCAAGTGAGTGGCATGTATAGAGACTTAGTCCTTTGTGTTATGTGTTTAATGGTTTGGCCAAATGTATTGGCTTATAATGATTCAAGTGTATATAGCCATGAGATGTGGCTTATATTGGTTATGGGTTTGTAAACCTATTTATCCATGTGCAATGTGCTAACACCTTGAAATGTGATCATGTGCTTATATGTACCAAGATCTTGTGTGATGTGGTTATACTTGTTTGCTATAATTAAGTTGAAGTTAATTGGTATGATGATAACTGTGGTATAAAAGTATAAGTGGTATTATAATAGACAAGGCCAAATGAGTATGAGAAACACAAGTATGATGACATGCAAATGTTATGTTTGTAACTTAATTGAGGATGTTTAATCTTTAATTGGATACCATGTTCTATGTCTTTGATATTGTACAAGTGTGTGAGGGATTAAGGTTGACCAAGGCTTGGAAAATAGCCTAAGTGTTGGCCACACGGTCAAAGACACGGCCGTGTGTCTCAGCCGTGTGGAAGACACAACCTAGCACACGAGCATGTGTCTTGGCAGTGTGATCTTAAAATATTGCTGACGTCATAAACAGAGAGTTACACGAGCTGAGGACACGGGCGTGTCCGAGCCACACGAGTGTGTGTGACCACACGGCCTACCCACACAGGCGTGTCACTCTCCAAAACTAGAAAATTTTCTAAGTGTTGTAAAAAGTTTGTAAGTTCTCGGTTTAGTCCTAAACCACCCCTGAATGTTTTGGGCCTCGTAAGCCCGTATAAAGGACATTATGAATATGAAAGAATGTTTTTAATTTGAACAGAATTTTTTTATGGCCCGATTTTACATAGTTGTGTACGTTTAAATCTGGTAATGCCTCGTACCCTGTCCCAGCCTCAGACTCGGGTAAAGGGTGTTACATACACGGGCTAAGGACACAGGCGTTTCTCAAGCCACACGGGTGTGTGCGACCGCATGTCTTGCCCACACTGGTGTGTGACTCTCCAAAGTAGGAAAATTTTTTGAGTCATCCCGAAGTTTTCTAAAGTTCTCAGTTTAGTCCCAAACAGCTTCTGATGTATGTTTTTGGGCCCCGTAAGCCCTTATAAGGGACAATTTGCATGTGAATGAAAAGTTTTAAATTTGGACAGAAATTTATGTCTTAGTTTTGTATGTTTGAGTAAATTTAAGTCTGGTAATACCTCGAACCCTATCCCAGCATCGGGTACGGGTAAGGGGTGTTACACACTTTCATATTTCAACATTAAACATCAAAGAACACATAGATTCAACAATGGCAACTCTCAAAATCTTTAACAGTTTAGAAATTAAAGGTATGGGCTAGCTAGATTGAGCTGCAACAATTACAAAAACATAGAAATAATTAAAAATCGAGCAAAAACAGACTTACAATTTGATCTTGAAGTAGCCAAAATTTTCAAGCCCTAGCTAGCTTTTCTTCATGCTTCATTTGGCCAAAGATGATGATTAAAGAATAATTTTTATTTGTTTTATTTAATTCATCATTAATTATCAAATTCCAAAAATAACCTTATTATAAAACTATTATAATCACTTAATGGTTGTCCATAATGGTCCACTCATGCAATCATTGGTCTACTTACCACTTAAGGATCTTAACTTTAAGGTTCTTTAGCTATTAGGTACTTGTAACTAATAGAACAAAAGTTTTATGCTTTACGTAATTTAGTCTTTTTTACCGAATTAACCATTCAAACAATAAAATTAGCTCACGAAATTTTCACACATATCAAATAGCATGTTGCAAATACTGAAAATAATATTAAAATAATTTTCTGACATCTGATTTTTGATTTCAAAACCACTGTTCTGATTTCGCTAAAAACGGTTGTTACAACTCTCCCCCATTAGGGATTTTCATCCCCGAAAATCTTACCAGTGAATAGGTTTGGGTATTGTTTTCTCATAGCATTCTCGGGTTCCAATGTAGCTTCTTCAACCTCGTGTCAATGCCATAATACTTTCACTAATGCGATTCTCTTATTTCTCAGCTCTTTGATCTCACGAGCTAAAATTTAAATCGGGTCTTCAGCATATGACATATCCGACTGAATTTCAACCTCGGTCGGGGAAATGACATGTGAAGGGTCGAATCGGTATCGTCGAAACATCGACATATGAAACACATTATGTATTTTCTCTAACTCAGATGGTAATGATAGTCGATATGCCACTGGCCCAACTTGCTCAGTAATCCCATACGGTCCGATGAACCACAGACTTAATTTCCCTTTCTGACCAAACCACAATATCTTTTTCCACGACGACACTTTCAAAAACACTTTATCCCTGATCTGGAACCCAATATCTTTTCATTTCAAATATGCGTAATATTTCTATCGATTCGAAGCTGCTTTCAAACTATCACGAATTACTTTCACTTTTTCTTCAGACTCTATGATCAGATCAACCCTGTGAATCTTATTTTCGTTGAGCTCACTCCAATACAAAGGTGTTCAACATTTACGACCATATAGAGCTTCGTACAGTGCCATCTTTATACTCAATTGAAAGCTATTATTGTAAGCAAATTCAATCAGTGGTAGATATTTCTCCTAGCTACCTTCAAACTCAAGAATGCAACAATGCAACATATCCTTAAGTATCTATATAACTCATTCGGATTGACCATCCATTTGCTGGTGAAATGCAGTGCTAAAATGCAGCTTTGAACCCAAAGCTTCTCGCAATTTCTTCCAAAGCCGTGAAGTAAATCTTAGATCTCTATCCGAAACAATAGATAGGGGAACACCATGTAATCTTACAATTTCAGAAATATACAACTCAGTTAATTTATCAAGCGAGAAATTTGTACGTACCAAAATGAAATGAGCTGATTTCATCAATCTTTCAACGACACCCGAATCGTATATTTCTTTTTCAGAGATAGGGGCAAACTCGATACGAAATCCATTGTTACTGTATCCATTTCCACTCAGGAACCATAATAGGTTGTAATAAACCTGACGGCACTTGATGCTCATCTTTAACTTGCTGACAAATCAAACATTTCGAAAAAAATTTTGATATATCTCGTTTCATGCAGTGCCACTAATAAAGCTGCTTCAAATCGTTATACATTTTCATGCTTCCCGGATGTACTGATAAACAACTACTGTGTGCTTCACTTAGAATCTTCTGAATGAGCTCAGAATTTCTTGGTACACATATTCTATCACGAAACATCAAACAGTCATCAAACCCTATTCAAAACTCTGAATCAGAAGTTGATTCACACTGAGCTCGTTTTGCTTGCAATTTATTATCAAAATTTTGAGCCTCACAAATCTGCTGTAGAAATAATGGTCTCATTTTCAACTCGACTACTATTGAACCATTGTTAGACAAAGCTAATTGTGTTTTCAAAGCACGTAAAGCAAATAAGGACTTTCAACTCAAAGCATCAGCAACTACGTTCACTTTCCTCGGATGATAGTTAATTACTAATTCATAGTCTTATAGTAATTCTAACCATCTCTGTTGTTGCAAATTCAAATCTTTCTAAGTCATCAGATATTTCAAGCTTTTGTGGTCGATATAAATATGGCATTTCTCACCAAACAAGTAATGACGCAAAATCTTCAATGCGAACACTATCACGGCTAGCTCTAGATCGTGCGTCGGATAATTCTTTTTGTGTAGCTTCAACTGTTTCAAGGCATAAGCTACAACTTTGCCTTCCTGCATCAAAACACAACCCAAGCCATTTAACGATGCATCATTGAAAACCACGAATTCTTTACCTGACTCAAGCTGAACTAACCCTGGTGCCTCTGTCAATAATGCTTTCAACTACTTGAAGCTTTGCTGACACTTTTCTGACCACTCAAATTTAACATCTTTTTAAAGCAATCTTGTCATTAGAGTCGCAATCATCGAGAAGCCTTTCACAAATTGTCTATAAGAGCCAGCTAGTCCCAGAAAACTACAAACTTTAGATACATTTCTCGAAGGCTTCCAATCTATAATCATAGAAATTTTACTCGAGTTAACTCGGATACTCGTGGCTGAAACTATATATCCTATAAAACCAACCTCTCGTAGCCAAAACTCACATTTGCTGAACCTTACAAACAACTGTTTATCACTCAAAGTTTGTAACATGATTCTCAAATGCTCGGCATGCTCAAATTCATCACGAGAGTAAATTAAAATATCATCAATAAACACAACTACGAATTAGTTTAAGTACGGCCTAAAAATCCGATTCATCAAGTTCATAAAAATAGCAGGTGCATTTGTTAGTCCGAAAGGCATAACAAGAAATTTGCAGTGTCCGTACCTTATTCTAAATGCAGTCTTTGGCACATCTGAGTCTTTAACTCGCAACTGGTAATAACCAAATCTCAAATCAATTTTCAAAAACACTGTTTCCCCTTTTAACTGATCAAACAAATCATCTATTCGTGGCAAGGGGTATTTATTCTTGATCATCACTTTGTTGAGCTGTCGATAGTCTATACACATTCTCATCGTGCCATCTTTCTTTTTCACAAATAACACTGGTGTACCCCAGGGAGAGAAACTCGGTCTAGCAAAACCTCTATCTGTTAACTCTTGCAGCTGAGTTTTCAATTCTTTTAACTCTATCGGAGCCATTCTATATGGAGCTATCAATATCGGTGTTGTTCCTGGTACAATTCAATGCCAAACTCAACCTATCTGATAAGTGGTAAACCAGATAACTCTTCGAGAAATACATCTGGATACTCGCACACAACTTGTACTAATTCAATCTTTGTTTCTATCATTTTCGTATCAAGTACGTAAGCAAGATAAACTTCACACCCCTTTCTCACAAATCTCTGAGCTAACATAGACGAGATCACAAGTGGCAAACTATTCAGATCATCAGATTCAATTCTAATAGTCTTATTATTCTGACATTTTAGTTCAATTGTCTTTCGTTTACAATTCACTATAGCATCATGCATCGTTAGCCAATCCATACCAAAAATCACATCAAATTCATCGAATGGAAACAACATCAGATAAGCCAGAAAAAAGAAATCTCAATTCATTAACGGACAATTCTTGCAGACTTTGTCAACAAAAACACATTTGCCTAAGGGGTTCGATACTCTAATCACAAATTCAGTAGACTCTACAGGCAAAGTCTTACTAGATACTAAATTCATACATATATAAGAATGAGTTGATCCTGGATCTATCAATGCAATCACATTAGTATCATAGAGAGGGAAAGTACCAGTGATAACATCTGGAGATGACGCTTCTTCACGAGCGCGAATAGCTTAGGCTCTAGCAGGTGTTCTAGCCTTGAATCTCACAGCGGAGTCCTTTGTCGCCCCTCGACTACCACTCACATTTCTAGCATTTCTTGTTGGTTTTCCCCTAGTCGACATATTACTTGGTCTCACATTCTGAGGTCTATCTTTCTCAATCATCTCAGAACAGTCTTTCATAAAATGATCTGGCAAGCCACATTTGAAACAAGCTTTAGTACTCTTATTCCAAAATTTACCAAAATGTCTTCTCCCGCACTGTTACACTCAGGTTTGTTATTTCTCACACTGCCAACACTCGAAACAGAAGTAGCTTGAGCATTAGATTTCACATGTTAATTTCCACGATCTCTATTCTGGTACCCCACTGATGCGTTCAATCGACTATATGAATCTCAAAATTTCTTTGATGAAGAATGATAAGGTTTATTCATCGGTCTTTTTCTCGAATCTCTAGCCTCTAAATCAGCTTTCTTCTTTTCTCAGCTAAAGTCTTCGGCTTTACAAGCCTGATCAACTAACACAACGAATTTTTTAAATCAAATATCCCGACCAAAAGTTTAATATCTTCGTTCAACCCGTCAACAAATTGCTTGCACATAACCTCTTCGGTAGAAACGTACTCACGAGCATACTTGCTCAACCATACAAATTCTCTCTCGTACTCGGTTACAGTTATTCGGCCTTGTTTTAATTCTAGGAACTCTTTGTGCTTTTAATTGAGAAATCTTTGACTGATGTATTTCTTTCGAAATTCAGATTGAAAGAACTCCCAAGTAACCCATTCTTTCAGAACCATAGATATCATCATGTTTTACCATTGGTACGCAGTGTCTCTCAACAAAGATATAGCACATTTAATACATTCACCAGGAGTACAAGGCAATTCATCGAATATTCGAATCGTATTTTTGAGCCAGAGCTTAGCTCTCTTAGCATCATCATCAGCATTAGCTCTAAACTCTTTAGCCCCGTGTTTGCGGATCTTGTCAACTGGAGGCTTATTAACTGTATTGAATCTATAACTTGAGGAATAACAAGGATTTGTTGAGGAATAGGTAGGGGTGGAGGTTGCTGAGCAGTTGGGTTTGTACGAATGTATTGAGTGAACCATTCGTTCATCATTTGGAAGAAAGCTTTTTTAGCCTCTCTTCCTTGACTACCCATTTCAGGTCTAGAACTAGATGGCGCAGTCCCTTGAACGGAAGCAAGCGCATTACTCTCAACCTCATCAGTTATAGCTCGATTGGGATCCATTACTATATGAACACACAATTTAAAATGTCAGGAGTCATCACACTATCTTAGTTTATATATATGGCATGTATAGCTAAACTCACGTACGCTACGTTAGTCCTAGAATCGATAACCCCTAGCTCTGATACTAATAAATGTAATACCCTTCACTCGTATTCAACATTAGAATAAGGTTACGGAGAATTACCAGACTAACAACACATTTAAATACACATTTCACATATAATTCATCATTTCAAATACAATTTAATCACAACCAATCATAGTGTCCCTCAAACAAGCCTACAAGTCCTTAAACATGCTATAGAAGTGGGTTGGGACTAAATCGATAACATATGGAAATTTTGGAAACTTAAAAAAATTTCGACCATACAGGGGTCACACACCCATATGAATAGGCTGTGTGGCTCACATGACTCCAAAAAAGCCCGTGTCTCAGGCCGTGTGGAAACAGGGCAAAAATACTGACTTGGGTCACACGGTCGACCACACCCACGTGTGTCTAGGCCATGCCAAATCTGTAGGGTATATACTGACTTATGCAACACGACTAAGTAACACGCTCGTGTGCTAGACCATGTGCCAATTAGGGGGTATACTGACTTGTACCACAGGCCGATCACACGCCCGTGTATGAGACCGTGTGAAACATACTGACTTCATTTCAAAAACCACACCAAGGGACACATGGCCATGCAACATAACTGTGTATCACACATGGGTGAGACATACGCCCATTTCTCTACCCGTGCAGACAAAAATAGGCTATTTACCAAGCGATTTTTCCAGCCATTTGGTATATACCATCACCTATACAAATAACATCAAACCATAGCATAATATACCATCCAAATCAACCAAATTAAGTCTAAATGCACCATCTCAATATCAACCACAAACATACTTATAAACTCATGTTTTGCTCATTCAAAACATATTAAATACCAATTGCTTCAAACAACTATATAACCAAACCCAATTGTACATTATTTGACCTCATTTCACAAACATACTAACATTCACTAATCAATCATTTAACACTCATGATACCTATTACCATCAATCATCACAACCAACTCAATATACACAAGGCATAAACATTCATATATGCACATGATTCAAACATACCAAGTATATTAAAATTAAGCCATCACTCATAGATATATATACAAACCAAAATATAAACATGTACAATGCCAATTCATTTGGCCAACATTATTACCAAAACATAACCAACATGACTCAAAATCCCTATTCATTCCATATACTTAATATACTAAAGTTCAAAGGTACCAAGTGTTAGGTAGATAATGTGATGCGATCTCCGACAATCCCTGAATCCAAGCTAGCACGATATCACTATAAAACACAGGAAAAATAAACTAAGTAAGCTATTAAGCTTAGGAAACTCGTATGTTAATAATGAGCAAATATCACCATTCATTAATCATTTACATAATGGAAAACAATATACAACAATTCTATTAAATCTCAAAGCTATCAAATCATCATTCACATAACTTACCAAGGAACTTATCAATTCCATAGTTTCAATACTCAATTCATTATCATACGTACCTGTACCATCTCGTACCAATCTCATACTCAACCATATCCTTCATTTACCTATTGAACCATTCAAAATAGAAGTCGGATACTCAAGGTCTCTCATGATAAGTACCTATACCATGGCCCGAAGCAAAATCAAGGTAACTTATCTGTAATTTTGATATCATAGCCCGAAGCCAAATCAGCCGATATGCATGGTCCAAAGCCAAATCAATATATCTTGCACCCTAAGTGCTAATAACATGGCCTGAAGCCAACTCAAAGTATACCTAATGACATGTCACTAGCATCCTAAACTATTCCTAAGGTTCAACCAAGATTCTAACTATCGAATCACCGTCAAATCATTTCCAAACTTATCCGTAATCACATAATCACAAATCATGCTATATCAAAGCATATAAATACATTTGTAATGGAATTGTAACATACAAACTTACCTCAGATGTTAAAACGATGAATCGAGTCAATTAGTCGATAACTTTATCTTTTCCCCGATCCAAGTTCGTATTTCTCCTTTCTTGATCTAAATATATTTAAAATTAACTTATTTAATCAACCATTCATTCAATTTAGTCCAAAACATACATTTAGGCCTATTTGCACATTAGCCCCTAAACTTTCACACTTTTAACAATTTAGTCCTTATTTCAAAAAATACAAAATTCACATAATTTCAATAAATCCAAGCTTCGCCAAATTATTCATAGGTCCCTAGTAACTTGAAACTTTCATTTATTTCACATTTCAACCACACAATTTTCATATTTCACAATTTAATCCCTATTATGCATTTTCATCAAAAATCACTTTACAAAACATGAAAATCTATCATCAAGCTTTCATATTTCAACATTAAACATCAAAGAACATATAGATTCAACAATGTCAACTCTCAAAATCTTTAAAAGTTTCGAAATTAAAGGTATGGGCTAGCTAGATTGAGCTGCAACGATTACAAAAACATAGAAATCATTAAAAATCGAGCAAAAACGGACTTACAATTAGATCTTGAAGTAGCCGAAATTTTCAAGCCCTAACTAGCTTTTCTTCGTGCTTCATTCGGCCAAAGATGATTATAAAAGAATAATTTTTATGCTTTGGTTTATTTAATTCATCATTAATTACCAAATTCCAAAAACAACCTTATTATAAAACTATTATAATCACTTAATGGTTGTCCATAATGGCCCACTCATGCAATCATTAGCCTAATTACCACTTAAGTACCTTAACTTTAAGGTTCTTTTGCTATTAGGTACTTTTAACTAATATAACACAAGTTTTACGCTTTACGCGATTTAATCCTTTTTACCAAATTAACCATCCAAACAATAAAATTAGCTCATGAAATTTTCACACATATCAAATAACATGTTGTAAATACCGAAAATTATTAAAAAATCTGACATCTGATTTTTAGTTTCAAAACCATTGTTTCGATTTAGCTAAGACCAGGTTGTTACAATGACACTTTGTTTGTTTAATTTTTACTTTAACTTATTTTATTAATTTAGAAATTTAACCTTTACTTAAAACCAAAATTTCATTAATACCAAGCCTATACATCCGCTAACCTCATTAATGGTCTGATTACCATTTAAGTCCTTTAACTTTAAAGTTTGATAGCTATAGATAATTCTAACTACTAGAACTCCACTTTTGCACCTTTTTCAATTTAGTCTTTTTCTCTTAATTAAACACACAAACATCAAAATTTCTTAACAAAATTTTTATACAACACTACTAACACACCATAGAAATTGAAACAATATTAAAATAAATATTTTCACATTAGATTTGTAGTCCCGAAACCACTGTTCCGATTTCACTAAAAATGGGCTGTTACAGAGCATTAAGGAAGAAAATGTTGTCCATGAAGCAAAAAATTAAAGTTATCAAGAAAAAGAAATCAATGTATAAGATATTATTTTCTTGCTCTATGTTATGTATTGTATGCATCACCATAGGTTTCTTTTTTGGCAGTAGTGGTAAAAGGCATATGCAGCTACCAGTTGCAAATGTTGATTGAATGTAAAATGATCCAACATATGTTTGTTTATGTTTGGAACTAATGACAAAATTTGGTTGTTTCTTATGTAATTTAATATTATGCTTGGAAGTAATAACCAATATTGGTTGTTTATGCCTAATTTAATTTAGCTTAGTAAATAATGCAGTGACAATAAATATAAAACTGAAAGGAAAAATTTGATCATTTAAGCATATGATTTCCCCATCGCAATTTGGATAAATGTACTTTACAAAAGCATATGATTAGCCTATACACCATTCACTCTATACCAGCCAAAACGCAAAATGTGAGTGAGCTATACATGAACCACAAAAAAACCAACATATTGGTTTTAATACAACAAAATAACATTCAACATTGGTGTATTCCAAAACTAGAATGTTTTAGGCTCAAAATGTTGTAGGTAGAATACCTTACACTGTCCTTTTTGGATCACGAGCTATTGCGAAATGGTCCTGCAAAATAGAAAATAGATACAAGATAAATGTTGTAGGCTAAGATAATTTTGGCACGTATAACCAGCATATGAGATGCAAATAGATAAATGAAATTATGGTAGCCTGGATAAAATGATTTGCTTGACAAAGGAATTTCACAGATAGAAAACTATTGCAATAAGAAACTTGTGTTGTATGACCTATTTGCAGAAGGTTATATGCATAGTCATGAAGTGAATTATGGCACGATTTGGCATACAGCATAAACAAAAGGATATCATCCCCAATTCCAAAGAAAACACAATAGATATATATAATGAAGCTACAATTTTTTCATGTAAGATTACACAAGTTTAATAGCAAGTTATTATTGTGAATCACAAGACAAAAATAGAAGTCATTCAAAAAAATAATGATGATTTACTTATGCTTCCTGCAACTAATTCTTGTGTTCCCAGATGGTCGAGATGAGCATTTCGCATGTTATTTCGCAGCTTGGGTGTTGAAAAAGTTTGTCCACTACTATCTTGGCATGAAGTTATCCTCATGCTCCTTGTGTTTCTACCAAACTACAAGAGTATTTTATATTAATATTAAAACAATATATAATGTTTGATTAATAGTAAAAGGAAGAAACTCACATAAAATGTTTGTTTTCCCTTAAATTTATCTAAAGTAGTTGACCTTTTAATGGGAGATTCCCGTTTTGTTTGTGTGGTTATGCATCTTGCTGCAAAAAATGGACCATAATCATTGGTTAGACAAAATAAAATAAAAAAATTACTCAATATATATAACTAAAGAACAACACTGTACCTGTTTCGAAATTGTGCAAGACCGATTGTTATGACCATGTTGGCCACATTGAGTACATGTCATTAGTAGGCCTTTCCTACTCAAGTGGCCAGGCTTCAACTTTTTTGGTTCATCTTTGGCCATTCTCCTATTCTTTTGGGCCTCCCAAGCATCTTCCTTTCAACAGGAGGTAGCACTAGCTCAAAGTAACGGCCCATTTTCAGTGAAATCAGAACAGTGGTTTCGTGACCACAAACCCTATGTGTGAATATTTATTTTATTTTTATTTTAGTGTCTATAGAATATTAGCAAGGTCGTATAAAAATTTCGTTAATGAATTTTATAGTTTACATGTTTAATTTGGTGAAAATGACTAAATCATAAAAAATACAAAATTAGAGATTTAAAAGTTAGAAGTACCAAATGGCTATGAAATTAAATGGTTAAGGGATTTATTTGGTAATTAGACCATTAGGTTAAATAGTGGACAAAGATGGACATTAAATGGGTATGCAATAGCCTAATTTCAGTGAAATTGGAATAGTGATCTCGTGACCACAAATCCAAGCCGAAAAATATAATTTATTTTTATTTTATTATATGATCCATATTATACTAGAAATGTCATGTGAAAATTTTGATAAGAAAATTTTATCGATCATGTGCTTAATTATGAGAAAGACTAAATCGCATAAAATGCAAAAGTTAAATTCTAGTAGCTAGAAGGATCAAATAGCTATGGAATTTAAAACTTAAAATCCTTATATGGTAATTAGACCATTAAAAATAAGTATGTAGACATTTTTTGATGATTCATCCATGGAAAATGAGAAAAAGGCTAGAGACTAAATTAGAATTCAACAAAAGTAGTAAATTAAAAAGATAAAAAGAAAATAAAAATCATATTTTCTCATCTTCTTCCCTAAAATAAACATGGAAACCCTAGGAGAGAGAGAAAAAACTTTCATGGCCAAATTGGGTAAGTTTTCTTGTCCCGTTTTTAGTAATTTGATATTTTTGAAACCGAGATAGCCTAAACTATCTATTTAGGGGATCAATTTGAAAAGTTATCTAGATATAAAAATTGAGTCAATGATGCATATGCTGGAAATTTGAAATTTATGGTAGAAGAAAATGAAAGTTTGATGATAGATAAACAAGTTCGACAAAGTGATTTTTCATGAAAACTTGATTTAGGAACTAAAATGAAAAATGGTGAAAATCCATGGAAAATGCTGAAATTTGTGAAATGTATGTGCTATAAAAGTTGTATGTATATTTCAGCTAGGCTTGGGTAGAGGGTCGAATTTTATGAATTTGATTTCTCGAGCCTAGGGACAAAATGGTAATTTATGGAAAAGTTAGGGGCAAAATGTTAATTTTGCCTAGGATAAAAATTTAGTTCACATGAATATAAAATGTGATAAATTGATATTAAATTTACTCCTATAGATCCGGATAGACCAAATTCGGAGTTAGAACGAGGAATAGAGGAAAAAGTCAAATTAATGGATTTTTCATACACGAACAATTATAGAGGTAAGTTCATGTAACTAAATTGTATATGTTTTTATGCTTGATTTAAATGTTGTGTTTGTAAATTTTATGTAACACCCCGAACCCGAGACCGACACCGGAGTCGAACACGAGGTGTTAACAGACTTTAAACCCCTTAAAAAAAATATTTCTCAGACACTACCAATCTGCGTACTAGTCGCTTTAAAAATCATATCTTGAGTTTCACAACTCGAAAATCAGTTTCGTGATTTTTCCCTGAAACTAGACCCATATGCCCATCTACATATTTTTTTCTAGAATTTTTGGTCGGGCCAATTAGTACAGTTTATTAGTCAAAGTCTCCCATGTTACAGGGATCGACTACACTGACCTTTGCGCAATACGACTTGGATATCTCCCTTCACAGAGCTTCAATACTGATGCCATTTCTTTCTATAGAAACTAGACTCAGAGAGGAATCTATACATATATGGCATGACTTCTAATTATCTCTGGTTAATTTATAATGAATTTCCAAAGTCGGAACAGGGAATCCAGAAACCGTTCTGGCCCTGTCTCACGAGAACCTGAATATCTCTCAACATACTGTCCATATGATCGTTTCGTTACTTTCCTATGAAAATAGATTCATCAAGGTTGGTTTACATAATTTATTCACTATTTAATTCCATTCCTGCTATTTTTAGTGATTTTCCATATCTACATCACTGCTGCTGTCAGCATCTGCCTTTAAGGTAGACTTTACCTATTTCATAGTTTCCATGATTCAACTAGCCCTTTTAGCATAAATAGCACAATTTATGATAGTGATTAACCATTCCCATGGCCAATCCTTGTCAAGCATATCCACACCAAATGATTATAACATTATACTCAAACATATATAAGCCATTTTCGCATGGCTAACCAAAATTATACAAGTCCAAAGGGTCCATGACCCACAACAAACGGGTAGTCCTATACATGCCATTTCGAAGTTCAACCAAAATTGTACCAAAAGGGGGCTTTGATAGTGTGGGCAACTTCGACTTCAAGATCCCGAGTCCGATAGCTGGAGAACCAAAATCTATAAAACAGAGGAGCATGAAACGGAGTAAGCAATTTATGCTTAGTAAGTTTTGAGCAAGGAATTCCAGCACAACAAAAGTATAGCATTCATATAGCTAAACGGATAATTTCATATGCACAAATTTTCGATATCATACTTGCTTCACATTACCAACCCTTATGTACATACACAAAAGATCAACTTAGCCAAAGGCCGGTAGCTCGTTTATCAACTGAGCGAATACTTATTTGTAAGGGCTCAACTAAATTCAAGCACATACGAAACATACCTCAATGTTGGGATGTTTCTAGAGTATTAACTGAAATTTTTACAGCAAGATCATTCATTCCCAAATCACGTACCTTCGGAATTTAACCGGATATAGCTCCTCATTCAAATGCCTTCGGGACATAGCCCGGTTATAGTAACTCGCACAAATGCCTTCGGGACTTAACCCGGATTTAGTAACTCGCACAAATGCCTTCGGGACTTAACCCGGATTTAGTAACTCGCACCAATGCCTTCGGGCTTAGCCCGGAATTAGTATCTCGCACAAATGCCTTCGGATCTTAGTCCGGATATGGTCACTTAGCACAAAGCCTTCGGGACTTAGCCCGGACATCATTCAAATAACCATGCACATTTAACCATAAATCATGGCACATTCGTATTTCATTTTCGTTAGCAAAACTCAAACACAAGACACTTATCATTCTTGCAATTTCGGCTCAATAGCCACACACAAAGAGCATGATTTTGATTTGCTTAAAACATGATCTAATCAAATCTTAATTTAAGCTCTCTTACTCAAGAACTTACCTCGGATGTTGTCGAACGATTCCGATGGCTATTCGACCACTTTTTCCTTCCCTTTATCGGATTTAGTTCCCCTTTGCTCTTGAGCTTAATTAAACAAATAAATTGATTTAATCATTTGAGCATCGAAAAGAGGAACACAAGGCACTTAGCCCATATTTATACATTAGACATTAAAGTCACATATGTACGGAATCATGAATCAAACTCAACATTTTAGCTAATTTTCCCCCTTGGCCGAATTTTCTAAGCCAAGACAAAAGCATCAATATGCTTGCCTCCAACCGAATACATGCAACACCAAATCTTCTTCCTATGGCCGAATATGCATGTCTATGTTGGGGCCGATTATATGCTTAATACTTCCTACAAGTATGGTTACTTGTATTGATTATAAATATCATCTTGTTTCAAGTTCAAAACTTGGCTAATACACACATATATACACTAGTAAAGCATCCTCTCCCTTTCCATCAATTTAACACATGCATTGCTCATTAACATACAAAAGTTATATTCGGCCTTAGCACACAACTTGCTAGCCGATTCTTCCCCATCTAGCAACCAATGCACATATGTGCTCACTCAAAAATGCTAAAAAGAAGATTCAAGAATCATCAATCCACCATCACATGCATCATTAACAAGCTTCATATTTAGCATGCAATGGCATTAACACAAAATCCACCTAGGCCGAATATCATCCCCATGACATAGCAAGGATTTGAACCATGGGCTAATTAGAACTCAAGCTAGCAACTAAAAACATGCATGAATCTCATGGCACAACCTCAAACATACCTTAATCTAGATATAAGTATGGCCAAACCTCCTCCTAATCCTCTTCCAAATCAAACATGAAGCAAGAACTCCTTCCTCCTTCCTTAGAATTTTCGGCCAAATGAAGATGAAAAAGGATGAACAAAATTTTCTCCTTTCTTTTCTTTAACTCACGGCAATGGGGGGGAAAGACAACCACACACATTTTTTTTTGTTTCCATCATATTCCCTTTCATTATTTTATGCCCATGCTCCTTATTTTATTTTTCCTAACATACCTCACTAACATAACATGTTTGTGACATGTTTCCACTCATGATGCACTAACACAACATGTCTATGACATGTCTTGCCCATCACACTTGGTCTACCATGCTTGTCATGGCCGGCCACTACTCATTAGGGGGGGAATTTGACATGCAAGTCCCCCCTTTTTCCACATGCACTAATAGGTCCTTACGCATTGACCTATCACATTTTAAAATTTTCTCACATAAGTCCTATTCGATGAAATTCACTTACAATTAACAAAATTCAAACACGAAATTTTCACACATGCACATGTACATATAATGAGCATCAATTATAACGGTTAATTATTTTTACGACTCGGTTTAGCGGTCCCGAAACCACTTCCCGACTAGGGTCAATTTTGGGCTGTCACATTTTATCAATGTTATAAATTTTTGAAATGATCACCTACTCGATATAGCCCGATATATGATAATGCTTTATAAAATGGTAAATGAATAAAATGTTATTTGTATGCTCGACATGAATGTGGAATGTGTTTTACTGTTTTACTCGAATTACATAAATGTTACGGAGGTATGAAATAATCAAATGCCTAATAATTCTTGAAAAGTGTTTAAATCCTGGTTCAATAAATGGAAAATCAATGGATATGTGATTTCCCGAAACGAAAGAGGTCCTACATTTGTTGCGGATAGGATTTGGCTCAGATGAGTAATCCTTCGGCCTAAATTTTGATAAGAATTAGCCCAGACGGGTAATCCTAATATAAGTCCTCTCAAGCATATGTTATGGATTGGATTTAGCCCGGATGGGTAATCTAGATCAAGCTCTTTAGAGCATATAACATAAAAAGGATTTAGCCTGGACTGGTAATCCTGTTGTATGCATATGTAGCTTGAGAGTGTACTCTCTAAAAATTGTACCTTTAGGGTACTGTTGGACATGAATTGACAGATTCTGATTTGTACACCTTGGGTGTACTACTTGTGTATCCATCGAAATTTCGAATAAATTCAACGGGTAATGTTTTGACAAGGGCAAAGATGAATTTAGAACAAATTGACATGGAATGATAAATATGATATGAAATGTGACATGAAAAGAATATTACATGAAATACAAGAAGATGATATTTGCATATGGAAATTACTTGATGAGAATGTTCATCCTTGATCATAGACCCATACACCTTGAATGTACTACTACTTGTGTGACCTTAATACTCGAATAAAATAAGTAAAGTCCTGACATGAAATGATCTGAACTCGAAACTAACTACTATGAAGCTATACTTGTAATAATAAGAGATAGTCTATACATGTTAAATGAATACATGTTGTGGAAAGCATAAGAGCATGGGAACTTAATTGTTGTTGAGCCCATACATGTCTTGATGTTACTATGGAATATATGACTAACAAGGGCAATGAGGATGCGTGTAGGGATTGAGATCAAAGTGGTTGAATATGCCTTACCTAGTTACCTCAAATAGAATGAATGGTAAGTTAAATACCATGTTATACAAACTTACTAAGCATTTTATATGACAGCCCTAATGTGACCCTAGTCGGAAAGTGGTTTCGGGACCACAAAACCGAGTCATAAAAATAATTAATTGTTATATTCTATGTTTATCATGTGTGTACATACATATGTGGAAGTTTCATTCCCTAATTTTGCCAATTGCATGAGGAATTATTAAATAAGGATCAACATGAGACATGGTGAAATATGATAGGCTAATTTTAAAGGGCTTATTAGTGCATGTCAACATAAGAGTGGACTTGCATGTCAAATTGCCCAATTCCCTTATAGTGGCTGGCCAAGATAGATTGATGATGGGCAATATATTTGTTTGAATTAGATATTATAATAAGAAATTGGGTTATTGGAGATAAAATAAATTAAAGAAAGGAATTAAAAAGGAAAAAGATGAATAAAATAAGGGAGGAAGAAGGAGTGTTCATCCTTTTCCTTGTTACAATTGCCGTGAGTAAAGAAAACAAAGGTGAAGGAAGGCTCATCTTTCATCTTCTTCATTTGCCGAAATTGAGAAAGGAAAGATTGAAAAAAAGAAACCAAGGCATTCGGCCATGGCTATTTCAATGGAAAGGTATGCATTGTGATTTTTATTCTAATTGATATTGAGATTTAGTTGATATGGGTATAGTCTAGTTAACCCATGGCAAAATTCATGGATTCATTGTTGGGAGAAAAGAATGGAAGTTGCCGTATGTATGGGTATGTATGTACTTTGGAAAGGAGATTTTTGTGTCATTGAGTTCTTGTTGTTATGTGTGTATGTGCATGAGTATTCGGCCATGCTATAGAATTCATGTTGCAAAATGATTAATGCTTAATGTGATATATAATTGTACATGTGAATGAACTTGAGAATATCTAAATTATTGGTTGGAGGTGCCGAATGTGGTCTTGGATGAGTTTTAAAGAATAAAAATTTAGGTGACTAGAGGTCAAGGACATTCGGTCAAAGGCTTGTGTGCTAGCAAAATCGGCCTAAATGTCATTTTGATGTGTTGAATTGAGTAAGCTAGATGTTGGAACACATAAGGATTCGGCCTTCTAAAACAATAGAGATAAGAGTATGAAAAGCTAAGTTTAAGTAGTAAGGCCGAATAGGTTGTAGATAAGGCACTTGTGAGTTCTTGGCCAAGCAATTGACAAATTAAATTAGAGTTCTTGTGACGTATAATGTCAAGTCTAACTTGGTATATTCAGCCACCTAATTAAGTACATGGGTGGTGTTGAATTTAATCTTGCACATTCGGCCATATGGGGTAAAAATGGGTCAAGTGTTCATGAGATGAAATTTTGTGATTTGATGAATTATAGGTGATAGTATAGATATACATATTCGGCCATCACTTGGAAGCTTATGTGATGTTGAGTTTAAAATTAGCAAGGTGATTGCCGAATGTCCAAGTATGCATATGCATGTGTGATTAGATTATTGAAAGTATGGTAATTGCATAAGGTTATTAGCCGAATAGCTAAGAACATGAGGTAGCAAGATAAAAATTTTACCATGTCGTTCCGTATGTCATAAAATCATTAAAATATGAATACCAATATATGTAGCAAAGCGGTTGAATGAGTTAATTTATTTGTTTAAGCTCAAGATCCTAAAGGAGAGGCGTCCAACAAGGGGAAATCGAAGGTCATCGAGTAGCCGACTTGGAATTATTTTACCCAACACAAGGTAAGTCATTAAGCATATAGTTGGTATTGATTTAAATGATCGTAATACCTATGCAATTGTGTTTAATGAGATGAAATGTATACAAATGTATATGTATGTAGAGATGAAATTGTCGAATGTAAAAAGGCAGTGAAGCGTATAGAGTGGTTGGTTTTCGGCACTAAGTGTGCGGGCAATAAGTGTTCACGGTTGTGAGATTGGCACTAAGTGTGTGGGCTTGAAATGCATGGCACTAAGTGTGCGAGTTTAAAGTACATGGCACTAAGTGTGCGTGGTTGATTATTAAGCACTATGTGTGCGAACCCACTATATATATATATTTTTTCTATCAATTATTTATATTAATGGTGCGACCTTACCAAGTCGATTTCGGACAGTGGAAAGGGGTAAGTACCTTGAGTTCATGGCTAATAGGCGCTATGTTTATATTTGGAGTTGAGCTTGGTAAGTTTTGAACCTATGTGACAATTATAATTGAAGTCACGTGCATAAGGTTCATCGTGGAATAGGTGAAAGGTCATTTAGTTGTATGATTGTAACGAAAATAAAATGATGTATGAAAATGCCTCAAATATCCTATTGATTAGTATATGGAATGTGAATGTATGACTTGGTATGAGATTAAACCGAAAGGTCTAAGGAACTATGGTATAGTTCGGTTTGGATGGAGTAATTAGCCTCGTTCCATTTTGTTTCCTCTTGTGATAATGTTATTAATGGATGGTAGTGCATTGCTTATGACTTACTGAGTTATATACTCATTCGGTGTTTGCTTGTCACCTATTTTAGGTTTCTTGGACTCGTCTTTTTTGCGTGCTCAGACCGTCATCGAAGTCATCACACCAGCTAGCAAGTTTTGGTACTTTCTTCTTAGTCGGTCTAGGAGAACATTTCGGCATGTATAGGCTATTATGTTGTGTTTGAACTTTGGTATGTAAACTTTCAGCCATGCGAAAATGGCATAAATGTTAATTTGGACTTTGGGTCCTATGATATTTAGTTATAAATCTTAGTAAATGGGTTTTATAATGTGGTCATGACTGATATTGGGCCAATTCGGTTTTGGTTGAATAATAGTTGAGGCCTATTCGATTTTTATGCCATATGTCATGGTTGATTATTTTTGGTGCTAAAATTCATGATATGGCAATAGTGTAGTAGGGAGATGTTTGACAATGATTAGCCTTTGGCATGGCTAGTCATGATCATAATTTGTGATATGTATGATGAATTATTAGTTAGATCAAGGAGAAATCACGAAATAGGCATAGTTGCTTTAGTAACAGATGCTGGCAGCAGCAGTGATGTGAGATTCAAAAATCACTAAAAATAGTAGGAATGGAATTAAATAATGAATAAATTATGCAATTGAAGCTCGATGAGTCTATTTTCATATGGAAGAAACGAAATGACCATATGAGCTGTATGTTAGGAGATAATTAAACTCTTGTGAAACAGGACCAGAGCGATTTCTGGATCCCCTATTCCGACTTTAGAAATTCACCATAAATTAATCAGAGATAATTAGAAGTCATGCCGTATATGTATAGATTACCTTTTGAGTCTAGTCTCATTAGAAATAAACGGTATAAGTATTGAAGCTCTGTAGAGGGAGATATCTAAGTCGTAATGCACAAAGGTCAGAGTAGTTGAACCCAGGAACAGGGACGACTTTAACTAATAAACTATACCAATTTGCCTGACCAAAAATTCTAAAAAAATTCTACCATATAGATATATGAGTCTAGTTCCGGGGAAAATTTACGGAACTGGATTTCGAGTTTCAGAACTCAAGATATGATTTTTAAAGTGACTAGTACGCAGATTGGCAACTTGTCTGGGAAATTTTTAATAAGTGGTTTGAAGTCTGTTAACACCTCGTGTTCGACTCCGGCGACGGTCTCGGGTTCGGGGTGTTACATTTTATGCTTACTCTATTTTATTTTCCCTTGTTTTAGAGTAAATCAGAAGCTCATTGAATTGGAAGTTTGGCGGAGATCACTCACACTATCCATCGGCCTATGTCGGTATATATATATATGGTAAAACAATTATGGTTGTAATGGCATGAAAATGTAAATGATTATTGTAATCTAGCCATTGGAATGGCTAGTGATGATTATGTTTTGGTACATGTATATATGCATTTAAGTTCATGTTATGGAGATAACATAGCTGCTATATATTGTTTGATTAAGAAAGGAGAAACAAGTATGCTTATTAAAGAGTAAGATTGTAAATATGAATGCTTGTGATGATATATCATGTCAAATGATAGAGTTTTCTTATCTTGAATGCTTGAAATGGTTGGTATTTGTATGTGTGATTCAAGTACAGTTCATAGGTGAAATTTTTGGGTGAGAAATAAAGCTAGAAATGACTTTATTTTGTCCACACGGGTAGACACACGGGCTTGTGTCTGGACCGTGTATGACACACAGCCTGGTAACATGGGCATGTGGTTAGGCCGTGTGTCCCTTGCACCTTAATTTTTAGAAACAGAATGCTCAAAATTGGGCACACGGGTAGAGACACGAGCGTGTTTCTCAGCGTGTGTGCCACACGGCCTAACACACGGGCATGTGGCATGGCCAGTGTGCAAGTTAGAGAGTTACACGGAGTCGAACACGGCCTCCAACATGGGCATGTCCCAGGGTCACACAGACATGTCCCTTGGACCACACCGGCGTGTGAGCCCTATACATTGGAAAAATTTTGAAAAGTTGCGAAAAATTCTTAGAGGTCCCGATTAAGTCCCGACTCGTTTCTAAAGCTTGTATTGGGCCTCAATGGTCTATTTAAAGGACGTTTCAAATAACCTCGGTTAATGAATAGTGATTAACATGAAATGCCTATAAATGTTCTGAAAAATTTTGGTAATATTTCGTAACCCTGTTCCGGCGATGGATACACGTTAGGGGTGTTATAGGGTGAATTTTTAAGTATTAAACAAATGTTAAAAAAGTAATTTAATGAATTAGTTAAGTAAAAATAATTTAGGCAAAAGCTGTCATCTTTGTTTTGTCCATATTCCACCGAAAATTAGGGTTAAAAACACCATTAGAGAGTGCTTGAAGGTTCAGCCAAGACTTCCTTGTACATGTGAGTGAATTTTCATCCTGTTTTTAATGATTTCTATGTTTTTGAGGTCGTTGTAGCTTAATCTAGCTAGCCTAAGGACTAATTTGCAAAATTTTTAAAAGGTTAAGGTTTTTCCATGAATGTGTTCATGTGATTTTTGATGTTTGATGGAGAAAAATTAATTTTTGATGGTATATAAAAAAAACTTTTGTAAAGTGATTTTTTGCTGAAAATGTCAATTAGGGATTTATTTGTAAAATGTGTAAAATTCATTGTGAAATTGTGAAATAATGATTTGTATGAGTTGCCATGGTTTTATAGTGAATTCTACTAGCTTAGTATGTGGATGAAATTGGATGAATTTCAATTTACGGGCTTAAGGACTAAATTGTAGAGAAGTTAAAATATTAATGGTTAAAATGTAAATTTGCAAAAGTATGTATTTTGGACTGAATTGAATAGAACGAATATTGAATGGATTGAGTTTGCTTATTTAGATCAAGTTAAACCTCGTACGGATCTAGATCGAGGGAAAGATAAAGTATCAGATTAGTCAATCATATCTCATCATTTTTGTGATCGAGGTAAGTTCATATGTTTAAATAGTGTTTTAATGTAGTTGATTTAAATGCTATTATGTTATTCATCATATCATGTCACGATGGGAATCCAACGACGTTACAACGACTATCGAGTCCCGTTTAAACCTTAGGAATATATAGGATACAAATGACATGTCATTAGGGTTACCATGTTTCGAGTGCTGGTCTTGAATTTCTTACCGATGGCTGAGTTCTGGCATTTGTTGCGGATACTCATCAGCTTGTGTAAGCAGCATCATGTAGCTACATTCTGGCTTGCAGCTTGTGTGAGCAGACCCATTTATGGCTCGAGTGAGCATCTATGTAAAGGAAAGGAAAGGAATGGTTTCAACCATATGTTTAACACACTTTGTGTGAGCTTCCAGCGCATCTGATATTATTTTAAATGCTTCAACGACCATGAAAAGGGAAAGAACGGTAAGTGTATCAAAAGCTAAGTTAAGAGCTCATGAAAAGGTATGAATTGTTAATGATTCAAAGTATGATTATTCATGACTATGAAAAGTATGATTTAAGTAATGCTATGCTCATGTTCTAGACCTTACCATGTGATGATATTGCTAAGTTATGTGTTTAATCACTAACTTGTGTTGTTGATGATGCTTAGGCTTGTGCCAGGCTATGTTGGATTGATTCATGTCTATTTCTATAATTATGCATGAAAATGGTATGCTACGTTCATGATTTATGAACTTACTAAGAATTATGTACTTACGTCATTTTTTTCCATGTAGTTTAGATTATCAGAAGCTCCATCGATTTTAAAGCTCGTCAGAGACCTATCACACTATCTAGCAACTATATCAGTAGATTTTAATGTTTTGGTCATAGTTATAATGGCATGTATAAGTGAATTGTGTTTGATGAGATAGTTGATATGTTTGGCTTGTAAATGTGGTATTATGGTTGGTGAACTTTTGAAATTTTGATGCTCTGATGGTCGGTGTTGAAATGGTCAAGTGAAGGTATGTTTTGAATGACCAATTTGGTATGTTTGAATATGGCTTGGCATGTGGTCATTATGGTAAGTTTGGTATGGAAATAGGTTAGAAATGTATGGGTGATGAATGGCTAAATTATGCATATGTTTAAGTATATTTGGTTGTTGTGATTGAGGTGCCTTTTGGGCATATTGGTTGTATAGATAAATGACAGATTGAATTGGTCTTATTATACATGTTTTAGGTATGTTTTAAAGCTTGATTGTATGTGCAAATGGCTTGTAGACGTGTGCTCAGTTTAGGTGAGAGAAATGGCTTGAATTTTTCCTATTTCTTATCCACACGGCCTAAGACACAGGCATGCGTCTTAGCCGTGTGTCCCCTGTAGGTTTTAAAGGGTTGCAAGTCAGGCAGTTACACGACCTAGCACACAAGAGTGTGGCTTGGTCATGTGACCCAAGTCAGAAAGTTACACGGGTACGAACATGAGCTGGGACACGGTCTTGTGTCCCTATTTCAATTGTTACATGGCCTGAGACACGGGCGTGTGTCTCAGCCATGTGAGTCAAACATTTGGCCACACGACCATGTACCCCTACAGTGTGAAATTTTTTATCTTTTTCCATAAAAATCTAAATGTTCCCAATTTAGTCCTGAATCGTTTCTAAAGTACTTCTATGGCCTTGAAGGCTCGAATAAGGGATGATATGCATGTGTTTGGATGAATTATGCTATGATTTATGAAATGTTTGGAATTGAATGTTTTAAGTTATGATTTTATGATAATCCTCTATAGCCCTATTCCGGCGACAAATACGGGTTAGGGGTGTTACACTCAATACCATCTTTTTCCCAATCATGTGGCCCATTTATGGGCTGCATTGGAAAAGAGTAAGCTTTCTTGTAGGTATCAATGTGATAATATTCATGCAGATATTCATTTGGTTGAAGCCCTAAGTGATACATGGCAGCACATGCATGGGAACATGGAATCCCATTAATTTGCCAACTTCTACAACTATATATCCTTTGACTTAGGTCTACTGTATATTGATAACTTTCTTTCCTCAACTCATATCCATTTTCACCATTCCATATCAGTTGCCACTCTACATAGTCCTTCTTATTGGCATCAAACTTAGCTTTCACAATGGACCATAATTTTGCTTCCATCCATTACATAACTTCTTTTTTTCTACTACCCTAGTCATCATCTTGGTCCTAATATTCTCAAGCATTCTGATAATGCTTTTGAACCTAGCTTAAACAATGCTTGAATTGAATGTTTCACACAAATTGTTGTCAACTATATCTGATTTACAGGTAGTCCCCAAAAATGCCCTAGTCCACATCTTTGGAGACTTTTTCATCAAATTATCATAAGCATCCTTATCTTTCTTCTCTAGTGCTGAACATAGATTCTCCCACTCCCTCTTAGTCGTTCACTTCACAATCTGCCAGAAATCACATTCATAAGATTTCCCTAACTTCCTCCCTGACCATTTTGCAAACACGTGCCTCGCGCAATTCCTATGCTCCACCCTTGGCAATATGTCAGAAATTGCAATCTCAATGCCCTACTTCAAAATAATGAACTAGATAGATTGTTAGAAAATTTTAGTTAAACACAAAAAATAGAATAAAAAAACAATACCAAGCTTAAATTTGCATATGCACTAACCTTTTGTTAGCCACTGATAATTGTGTACCCATATCCATCTTCCAAGCCCAAATTAGTTGATTGGAGACTAAGAAACCAGGCCTATGAATTAGAACACTCCACTTCAACCACAGCTTATACAATAGGGAACATTTGGTTGTTTTTGTCCCTTCTAAAAGTTGTGAGAAATTCACTCTTAAATGGGTCTTTTAGGAAGCAACCATCTAGCCCAATGAATGGCCTATACCATGCTTTCTAGCCTCTCTTTAGTGCATCAAAGCACACATAATACCTCTTAAAATGAGGAAGGGAGTCTGCTATCACCATTTGAACAACCATTTTTATTGTGCTTCTTGGCATCTTTGACCTTAACTCATAAGCATAGTCCCATAGCAAGCCAAATTCCTCCTTACGATTCCCAACCATTTTCTCCTTCACTATTTTTGCTCTATAATAACAATCAATGGTCATATTTACATGCATTTCAGAAACACATAGTCTTTGAATTTTCCTCAGCTTCATCTTAGGGTGATCCTTGATAGTTGCTTTAAAATGTTGGGGCAATCATAGCAGCAGTCACCATTTTAACCTTAAAACTAACCGAACAATGGTGCTCATCCTGAAACGTCATTATTTGCAAGCATTTTGCAATAGGACTATAGCTAGCCCTAATTCTCCATGGACAATTAGGGGAAGCAATGCACCTCACAACAATCCTTTTCGGTTCATTCTTAATAAACTTAATAAAATATAGTTGTCTTATATGTTCTTTGGAGTACTTTTGAATTGCACTCTTAAACTGTTTGCCATCCTTAAACAACATTCCCAAACTAAATTTTAACTTATCACTGTATAAGGGAAACTTGCTCCTCATTCTCTCACCATTTTCATGTTATTCATCTTCATCAGACCCAACCAAGCTTCCATGTTCATCTGAGTCCCATACCTCAGCCTTATTCCCATCTTTTTCTGCTCCATTACATGTAGCAGCAACATTATCCACTCCATTTAATGTTGCAAAATCACCAGCATATTCATCAGTAGCAACTTTACTATCATTATCCTCTCCAATAGTAGACCCTAAACTAATTTGTCCACCACTTTCAACACCACCATACTCATCTACCTCAATACCAGTAGCAGACACACCCTCTCTATCAGCTTGTACCCCTTTTATATCACCTTCTTCAATAGATTCTACCCTTTCTAGATCACTTTCACCATCAGATTCTACCCCTTCATCATCACCCTCCCCATCAACTTCTACCCCATCAACATCACCCTCCCCAGTAGTCAACAGAAACATTTTGTCTACAATTATAGGGTTATCAACCTCATGTTCAACATATAGGTCAATCTCCTTAAACTTGACCCAAAAGTCTAACATAGCTGTAGTGGAAGTGTCATCATAAATTACCCTTAGATTATTTTGTAACCTTACTGTACAAAGCTCATGAAAATATATTAACATGATAGTGTTAAACCCTAACCCAATTTTTACTATTTTACATCATTCAAAACAAGATATTGTGTCTGGGTCCTTTTTAAGCCTAATCACTTCCCCACCTATATATCTAACATATGGGTCCTTTACAAAGTGCCAACCTATGTGCAAAATAGTATAATATTCCTCATCTTATGACATCTACAAAGCATAAACAAACAATTTTCTAAGCAAAAAACATTTTAAAACAAACTCACTACCTACATCGAGACCACTTTTTTGAATACAATACAAAACAATAACACATGTCTACAATTTTAACATCTTTTTGATTAGGTAACAGAAATCAACAACATCGGGACCACTGTCGCATCACAAATCGAAAAAATAAACCCTACATTGTGGCATTGAAATTGTAAAAATAAATCACAAATAACCATCTACAATTTTAATAACAGATTTATCAATAACATCGGACCATTGTCGTATCACAAATTGACAAAACAAACCCTACATTGTGGCACTAAAATTGCAATAATAAATCACAAATAACTATCTACAATTTTAACAACAATTTTATCAACAACATCGAGACCACTGTTGCATCACAAATCGACAAAACAAACCCTGCATTGTGGCACTAAAATTGCAATAATAAATCAAAAATATCAACAAAACAAACCAAAAATGGAATTTATTTTCCCAACAAACCAAATAAGAAAGCACCACCTTTCGATTTTGGGTTTTGGAAACTGATCACAATTGTTGAAGCTTTTTTGTTTTTAAAAGTTTTAGGGATTCAACAATTTGGTTCGTAAAAGTTTTAGATATTTCAAGAATATTTCGGAATGTTAATGATTTAAGGATTTCAAGATTTAGGGATTTTAAGATTTCAAGGATTCAACAAAGATTTTAAAGGTTTTAGATTTGGGGATTTCACTATTTGGGGAATTTGACAAGTTGGGGATTTTAGAATTTACGAAAAAAATTTCGAATTTGTGGGTTTGAGATGATTTGGGGGATTTAGGATTTTTTTTGTTTTATGTTCATTAAATTTGTTTAATTTTTTTGCCACATTAGTGTTATTATTTAAATGTTTGCAACATCATCAGTCAACTGGAATGCCACATAGATTAATTTTTTTGATCGGTTGTTGACTAACGGTCAGCTGATGGTTACCGTTTCAACTGGGTAGATGTCTGAAAAATCCGTTACGGTGATGGCTGAAATTAGAAAAAAAAAGAGGTTAGGGGCATATATCTAAAAGCCGTAAAAGTTGAGGGCTTTTTTGTAATTATGCCTTTTAATAATTCTAAGTTAGAAAAGGTAATTAATCTAACTCTTTCATGTTATAGTAATTAAACTTGTGAATTGTTGGTTTTTATTCTGTGTTTAGATATCCATTAGTTTTTGCATACTTAGTTAATTTTAGTTAAGTTAATTAGTTAATTCAATCTACTCCTAATTATTTTCATCGCCAATTTGATAAGTTTTTATTTTCACAATATTCGCCTTTACAGTCCCATGTGGAGATGATATTTTTTACTTACTACTTTATTACTTGTTGACGATTGTGTACATTTGCACATCATTCGAATATTTCGCGACATTCCATGAGATGATAAGAATATATATTAACCATATTATATGTGTTATTCTAATTATGTAGGTTAACATGATTATAAATTCTTATGCTTAACTTTTTTTTATGTGATGTAATTGAGAATGTTGTAGTAAGTATTGATGTTTTGATGGCATTTTGGTATGCTCGCTTTCAACAAAGTAAGTATAGTGAATTCCATTTGAACTTACTAAGGATTATTTGCTTATGCACTATTATTTTATGTTTGATTTTTTATTCGATGGGACTTGATTCTTAACTCAATTCGGGACATCACATTATCATCGAGGCCTACAATAGTATGAAGGTGACATATTTTTAATTGTGGTGTCTATATAAGTAAATATGTTAATTTCATATTACTTCGTCTTTGTGTTGAATGTTATTCAAATTTGAGCTTGAAAGTCAACATATTATTTCCCTAACCTATCCTTCTTTTGGTTAATCAATGATATACATGAATACTTTACTTTCAAGATCATTAGTTATGATTTGAAAGTGTTTTGTAATAGTTCTTATATACAATTGAGAGTACTTTAAGTAGGTTATATGCATAGTATGGATAGATGGACTTTGCAAAACATTTAAAGTGTTTATGGGTGAATTTAATGAGCACAGTCATAATTATGAATATGCAATGTTGCAACTATATAGCCCAATTTTGCGACTTCGCATGTCTCCTCGTTGCGACCTTATTAACTCAGTTAATCATGATGCAACATCATAAGTTTCTTGTCACAATGTCGTGCCTGTTTTAGCACTGCACTATTTTAAGTCGTTTTGACCTTTCGAAACTCGTTTTGGGTTTTGGTCAACTCCAAATAAATCCTAAATGATTTTAAATTATTTTTAGAACTTTCAATCTATCTAAAACATATTTTAATTATTTTATAAAAATGTTTTAAACATTTAATTCTTAAATAAATCCTAGATTTCTTACATATACATGCTTCGGTAGCATCTCTCATCCATACCAATAGTCTGGAACCGGTGAAGAGCATTACAAATAATTCACATTTTATTTATTTGAAAAAATTTGACTCGTTAAGACCAAGAAGTTTTTGAGGATGTTATACACATGGCACTCTTTCATTGATCCACATCTCAAATAGAGTTAGAAGTTAACACCACTAGATCGGAGTACTGGATTGATAACTAAAATAAAAATACATGTACCACTTTAAAACAAAGTTAAAGTTACAGGTACTACACTGAAAATTTTATTAAGGTAAAGTGGATTTTTTACCATTACCCCTTAATATTTTTCCGTATAAAACAATTCATTAAACCATCGTCAAGTTGAACACGGTTTCTAACCCTTGAAACGGAACCCTGGTTACTCCTTGATCTCTCCAATACGTTTTGCAGGCACTCGAAAACGCGTTAACTCCAATTTGCTCGCCTTCTATGCCAATCCAACGTGGCAGATCATTTAATCGTGCTTTCACGTTAGCCGGCCGGCTCAGGCATGTCTTCAACTGCCACGTGCCGTTTTAACTTCTTACAATTTGTCACTCGTTGCTTTCAGTACCAGCATTATCACCGGTTCTTGGTCCGCCCTTAAACCAACAGCAACTTCCTCGACAACGTCATCGTAACCTGCACGATCTTTAAGCTATAATTAAATTATCTTTTGGCAATAATACCCTCATAAGTCAGTTATTAACGCTCGATATAGATGGATACTATTGTAATATCAGTACATCCAATTTAATGAAATACTAAATGAAATTATTCAATTAGATTTTTAGTACGCATTCTTTCTTCACTGAAATTTTTAGTTTTTACATTCCTCTTTTTAGTTGTTTTTTTTCTCAGTTGAAGTGAAACAGAGGATTCTGTTTTGATGATTACGCTTCATGGTTGAAAGGAAATTATTCTCTTATTTTCCTGAGGTAATTTTTCCGATTTAATTGAAAATTTGGTTTTTCATTATCGGATTTTTGTTCTAATTTTTGAGATATCTATCATAAGAAAGGCTTTACAGAGGAGTGCAATAGAGTAATCAATATGTCATTTTATGAATCTGAAATACATTTCTTTATTCCCCTTTCAATTTAATGGCTAACCTGGATTCTCTAACCGAAAAATGCTTGTACAAGTCGAAGAAGACAAATAATTCGATTGTAAACTATTTTTATTGGTTTTTTTAAAGAAGTTATTAGAAATTATTTATATATTTATTTTGTAGGTTTTTTTAATAGTGTTCGTGTTGTGATTGGGGCTTGTTGATAATGGATTCTGCAAGGAGTTGGTTTAAGAAATTCCAACATAAAAATGAGAAAGTAGAAAATTCACCAAAGAAAAAGAAAGATTTGGAAAATGCGAAGTATGCACATAAGCCTCCCATCGATGGGGCTGAGGCGCCTTCAACTGCCACCAAACAGAAGGCTGCTGCTGCCAAACAGTATATTGAGAACCACTACAAAGCACAGATGAAGAATTTGCAAGACAGAAAGGAGAGGTAATTTGCTAAATACTAGCAGTAAAGTAGCACATCTTGTATGACAAGATTGCCTTGCATATTGTAACTCGTGTCAGTACTTGAATTACTTTTGTAAAAGATATGTTGTGCTCCACTATCTATGCTAGGCGCCTTGCTTAGATATTTTATGTTTAGAAACAAATGAATTATGCTGGGGAATTCCAGATCATATGTATATAAATGGTAGTTTCTCTGGTATGGGATTTCTTTTTCATTATTGTTTCTCTTGGTGTTTTATCATTTCGGTTGAACTGTTTTCCTAACAATCATCTCTATGGAATATAGACGTTGGATGTTAGAGAGGAAACTTGCTGATGCTGACGTTACTGCAGAAGAGCAAATGAATATGCTTAAGTTTTTAGAGGAAAAGGAAACGGAATACATGCGACTTCAAAGACACAAGATGGGTGTTGACGACTTCGAACTTTTGACCATTATAGGGAGGGGTGCATTTGGGGAGGTCTTTCTCTACTTATTTTGATGGTTTCGTATTTTAATTTTACTTTTATTATCAGTGATACTTTTTTTCTTTTGGTAGATAGTCATTTATATATGATTTGCAATGTGATGCATGTAGTATTTGAATTTCTCCAATATGAATCTCCACATGGAAGTAAAATATTGTTTACCCCTAGCATCAGTGTTCCAATATTTTCATCTTTGTGTTTAATGGAAAATTACATGATACTGCATTAAATTATTTTTTTCATTTCTGGTTCTGCTGTCATCATGCAGGTAAGGCTTTGTAAAGAAAAAGCTACTAGCAATGTGTATGCCATGAAAAAGCTTCAGAAATCAGAGATGCTTCGCAGAGGCCAGGTACTGCTTGTCTGTAATGTTTTTCCTGATTCATTACACTTCCTTAGAAACAGAGAAGTCGTGTAAATGGAGTAAGGGTTTTACTTTACTCTGTTTTGAGTTGTCTACTAGCGGAGGGAGAAATAAAAAACTACCAGGTCCTCTCTCAAATTCACTTTTTTTTTTTTTCAAATTGGGGGGATAAGACCAGATTATTATTTCAATGATTTCAGCTTGTGCTCTTCCCTTTTCTCTTATTGCTTCTATTTTAGTAATGTTTTATAAATAATGATAAAGTGGTAATTGTTCAAAATTGCTGCTAATGATTTTTGATATCATTTTCTAAACAAGATTCGGGAAAACTATTTCCTATGATGTATAATATTCTCTTTATTCAACTTCGTAGCCTATTCTTTTTCCCTTCATATTTCCAATCACGCTGTTAAAATGAAACTGGTTGCATAGCTAGTAAGAAATAACTCAGTCAGTTAATTTTTGGGCTGCTATTTTGTTACATGAATTTCTATTTTATTCTACTTTTCCAAGGATCAATGTGCCCTGGAACCTATTAAAAAATTTCACCCAAATTAAAAAATTTGCTGCCTGATTTATTCAACCTTCATTCTGATCTTGTAATAGATGACAAATTTACATTAAAGTTGTTAGAAACAGGGTTAGGTTGGGAAGAGAAGTAATATAAAACTTATTGGAGATTTAGTTAACTACTGCTTTGAAGCATGAAGGCATTGTCCTTTGTAATTATTTTTCACATTTGTGCTTCTTCTCCCCTTCTAGGTCGAGCATGTTAAAGCAGAAAGGAATCTCCTTGCTGAAGTTGACAGTGAATGCATTGTCAAGCTCTATTGCTCGTTTCAAGATGATGAATATTTGTATCTTGTAATGGAGTATCTTCCCGGGGGTGACATGATGACGTTACTGATGCGGAAGGATACCTTAACTGAGGATGAGGCGAGGTTCTATGTTGGCCAGACTGTTCTTGCAATTGAATCCATCCACAAGCACAACTATATCCACAGGTTTTCTATCTTTCTTGATCATGTTCCCATGGGATAATTTTCATCTGCATGCTGAACAATCTAAAATTCTCCCGTGGTTCATTGGTTTTCACCATTCTATTGACTTCTTATAGTTTATTATAGCATATGGGAAAAAAGAGTAGTTTACTGCCCTTTGGACATAATTTTGCATTTTACTGGTTTACCATACGAATATCCAAACCTGTTATATATGTTTTCAGGTAAGAGTGTTATTCATTTCTCTCTCTACACCCTTGTAGCCAGAGAAAGGAAAAGAAGGAAAGATAATAGTTTAACATCTTTACATTTTTGTCTTTTCTTTGTAGGGACATCAAGCCTGATAATCTATTGCTTGACCGTAACGGCCATATGAAACTCTCGGACTTTGGATTGTGTAAGCCTCTTGATAGTAGTAGCTTTCCTGACCTTAGGGAGGATGACCATGGAGGGGGGAGAAACTTAAAACCCTCAGCGGAGAGTTGTAGACATTCTAATGTTCCCACAACACCTACGCGGACGCAACAAGAGCAGTTGTTACATTGGCAAAAGAATAGGCGAACATTGGTATGCTTTTTTACTTCCACAAATGGTGTCTATAGGTTGTAAAGAAGCTTTGGTTAATTGCTAAGATTGGATGCTGTTTGTATTGTTTTCCTTTATTTTGATTGAAAAGTAGAGCTACAGGACTTGTATTTCATGCTTTAGCAAACTGTTTTTGGCATCTTAAGCTAGCAAAATGTGCTTTTGTTGGCAAAGGAAAATCTTAAAACATTCTTCAATCTGACATCTGTTTGGGAGGCCCTCTAATCACTAAAAAGTGTGCTGGTCATTCAAGTGAATTGAAACTCGCCCTCTAGATCCAAAGAATGAACCCTGTGCTGTTAAGGCACCTTTACCATGTTCAACTTTCTTTTTTTAATGGTTTTGCAATATTCTATATAGGCTTATTCAACAGTTGGCACCCCTGACTATATTGCCCCTGAAGTGTTGTTGAAGAGAGGATATGGGATGGAATGTGACTGGTTAGTCAGCTGTCTTACCTCTTCTATTCATTTAATATTCTCTGTGTATGTATTCTGAAAGATTCTCCCTTAGGTGGTCACTTGGGGCAATTATGTTTGAGATGCTTGTAGGATACCCGCCTTTCTATTCTGAAGAACCATTATCAACATGTAGAAAGGTAAGTGAAATTGTGGACTTTGTGATTTTAATTATGTATGCTTAGATATGCATATTGTAAAGTTTTAGTACGAATGAAAATGCGAAATTCTTTAAGTTTCAGCGGTTACCTATCTGCTTGATGCTGAACAAGGTGGGCAAGTAAATTTACTGTTTGTTAACCATGCTGGATGATCCTGAAGTTAGCAAATAATTGAAGTGACTGGGGTTTGGTGAATGCTTCGGTCGAAATAACTTTGCTCTGTTCTGGATTTTACTTTTACTAATTATTTGTTCCAAGCTTATATTCTTTATAACCTTGACGACACAAAGATGCTCTTAAAATTGATCACCTGGAAAGGAATGATTTGCAAAATGGTTGTCCATTCTGATATACGAACCATAAGATCAAATAAATAGAATCATGCATCTGAAAGGGAATTATAACATCCATTCTGGCTTGAATCGTTTCTCTAAACATAGCTCAGTCATTAGTTTTATTCATTTAATTTATCCATGACATATGAGGAAGTCTATGGAAAGAAAGGTATCAGATCCTTAAACGTCAACTACCTTAAAGGGAGGCCTAGCCTTGGCTTATTCATTGGGAAATAATCAATAGATTTATATCATTTCATTCAAATTTTCTTAGCAGTTTGAGATAATGCACTGAGAATCATATGCTTCTATGGAATTAAATCGCAGATAATGCACTGCTTTATTTACAATGATGAGCAAACTAATATCACCAATGCAGATTGTAAATTGGAGAACCCATTTGAAATTCCCTGAAGAAGCCAAGTTATCTGCTGAAGCTAAAGATCTCATCCGTAAACTCCTTTGTAATGTTGAGCAGAGGCTTGGAACCAAAGGGGCTTATGAAATAAAGGTTAGAATAGTGATTGTTGTTCCCTCTTTCATTGTTGTGTGGGAAGATGATACATATTGCAAACTATTGTGTTCATCGCATCAGGCACACCCTTGGTTCAAAGACATTGAATGGGACAGATTATATCAAAGAGAAGCTGCGTTTATACCACAGGTTAACAGTGACCTGGACACACAAAACTTTGAAAAGTTTGAAGAGGTTAGTGGTAAAGGTTTAATTGCTAACAAAAACCTTGTGTGATTTTGCACATGTGCCAGCTTCATTGAAGCTGATGGTTGTCTGTTTGAAGCATGCATTTATATTCTTTTCATGGTGCATTACTTCCCTCTTTTCTGGCCATTTTTACAACCATATGTTCATTTATTTTTGCATGTATAGTTGGGGGCTCAAGTACAATCTTCGACCAGATCAGGTCCCTGGAGAAAGGTAACATATTTTTTTTTGCACCAATCTCCCTGTTGACTAGTTTTACAACAGACTTCATTTTCATTTCAGTTTACATATTTTGGTATTTTTAACAATGCCAAAGCAGCAAATATAAGACTATGCCATTGCTTTTCAAGTTTGACTATGAGTAGTTCTTTACTGAAATGATGTTAAGTAGAATGAATGCTGCTGATAGGTGATAAGCATATGACCAAAATTTAGCCTCTTTATGGTCAATATATTTTCATACCCTTGTTTTTAATTTCTTGAAATTGTTTTGCATTAAGAAGTTCACTCCTTTGCATATAATTTCTCACCATTTTTTATGGTTGATGTATATATCATAGTCCACATAGAATAGGATACGATAAAAGAGTGAAGAGTGGTTGATCTTATAGTGTTTTGAAAGATGCCAATGCCATTGTCTGATGCAACTTAAACGAAAAAAAGGAAACGTTGAAAAAATATTTATTGATGGGCATCTATCCTGTTGTGTTATCCCTTAGGATTCAGTAATCTTGTCCATGTTTTTTAATCTAAAATACTAATGCTACGTTAGGTTAGAGTATTATTTTTTCACCATATTTTAGTATATGAGTTGGCAATAAACTAAATTCTATTGGTAATACTTAGCCACTCGTATGACTTATTTTTAGCAAAGAGGAGGAAAAATTTTTGCTTATTTTGAAGGGATTTATTTTTTCAAGAGATTTTACTCATTCTTCTACTTTCAAGTTTAAATTTGTTCTAATTATTTTTTATTTCACGTCTAACTATTTTAAGACGTGTGTTAAATAAGTATTTTCCTCAAATTATTACACTAGTAACCAAACGTAGCATAATTGATCTGCTTACCATCAAATACTCTTTTCAAGTGAATACCAAATATTATATGCTATGGTTTTATCTCAATATCTCAGTAATCATTTTTATCAGACTCATTCCAATAAGAACTATGATATACTTGCGTTGCTTTATTTAACTTGCATGTGTACCTGATATTTCTTTTTATGTGCAAATGGATGTACAGTTCACCTTGTCAACCAGTTTATTATTATTGTTATTTTTAAATATCTGTAACAGTTGATGCATTTTTGCTTTCCGTTCCTGAAAACTGCAGATGCTTTCTTCGAAGGATGCAAATTTTGTAGGTTATACGTACAAGAATGTTGAGATTGTCAAGGAACATCATCTTCCAGGCATTGGTTTGTATCAGCAAAAGTAGACTATTTTGTTTCCACTGCTTGATATGATTCAGAACTATAATAAGCTAAGGATTCAAAATTGTTAATATTTATTTGTTAATAGGTCTAATATAAATGCAATTGTTCTGTGCGGTATGTCTTTTTATTATTATTATTTGTTTTATTTATTAGAAGATCACGATGTCATAAATCCACTAGTATTTATTATCTGAAAAGAGCGAAGTGTGTAGTGTATCTTGTTCTTACAGCAAGATGCATTAAAAGTAGGCAAAACAAACCAAAATATAATTATTGTAGTACGACGATGATTCTAAGTGACAATGGCAACAAGATGCAACAAAGGGAAAATATTATTACATTCTTTTCGTGTCATAAAAACTGATGCCCCTCCTTGAATCAAAAACTTTTTTTTAAGTGCCATGTTTTAGCATTCCCCCTTCGAAACCACTGACAGCTAAATGTGTATGCTTGCAGCTGAGGTGAAGAAGAAAAGCAATGCACCTAAGAGACCTTCTGTGAAATCATTGTTCGGTAATGTTTTCGCTTTTACTGTTAACTACTTTTTGTTGTTTCTCATTGGGAGTTGTTTCTTGAATGCTTGCCTTCCTTTGCGTATTACCTTCTTTGTAGACACTCCTGGACCTCCTGATCCCCCAACAAAGGGGAGCTTTCTCAACCTCTTGCCAACTCAATTAGAGGAACCTGAAAGCCCGGTGTCTGAACATCAATCTATTAGAGTGACACAATATCCTCGGAAACCTTTGCACAGATAGTAGAATGATGCAATATGTAGGTAAATCGTTCTTATGCAAATTGGTAGTGAATCTTTCCCAATGTTGCAAATCGGCAATGAGTCATCATATGCTTTAGAAAGATGACTCGTATACTTTAGAAAGATTCCTCTTCGTTTAAGCATGTTTCGAAATAGCATATATGGCCATTCATGGTACAACATATATATAAGGAGTTTACTTTCTTCTTTTGAATCTTTTCAAGCTGTGCCTTCGGAATCGAATCGTTACCATGTTTATATTTTCCTGTTGAAGAAAGATGAAGGCAGAAGTTGAGCTGATAAGTGTAGTACAAGTTTGTGCATTATTTTCCCGTCACGCTAGTAGCTGTAGAAACAAATTATACAAATATAATCTCATAAATTCTCTTTTCTCGGGTTGGTTCTTCTAGATCTTAATATTAATTGTAGTTGATTCCTGGTGAAATATGTGTGATAATAATCTGGAACATGCAAAATTTTATGTGATGATGTTTCATCTGATTGATAGTTATATATATGATATAGAGATACTTACACTAGTATAAAATTTAATTTATTTAGATGCTATATATTGTGCAATTAATTTTAACTCGTCATAATTAATATATATATTAAATATCCAACACAACCATATAAAATTTTAAAAAATATATATATACAATATTAAAAATATTTGATAAAAATAGCTTATATAATTTATCAATTTTCGAATCACTTCATATTAAAATAATCTTGTTTTTATTTTTGGAAGTAAAAATGCTATCAGTTAATGTAATTAATTTATCAAAATTTTAATAAAAAATTTGGCATAGTTACATGCAAATATAATAATTTAATGGTTTAAACTAATTTAAACTCTACTTTTTTTTTCTCAATTTGGTTCAGAAGTGATACTTAAAATACAGTTGTCCAAATAACTTTAAATGTTAACATGTGTTATTTTCATCAATTCCAAGTTGCTTGGAAAATATTAGAGGAAAATAAAACATTTTAATTAGGCTAATATTTTCATAGTTTATAAGTAAGCTTATAATCTATGATTCAAAAATGTTGTGAATTTAATGAAAATGGTTTATTCTAAAAAATAAAATAATGTTTTTTTAACACGTCGTCTTTGATTACTCTTTAGGTAAAAATGATAATTTAGGGGTTTATTTAATTAAATAAATTACTTTAAATAAAGTAAAGTAGTTTAAAGGGTTTTTTCAGCTCATAGAAGGATCCTTCTGAGAGCGGATTCATATCTGAAACAACTTCACAAGATACGGATGTAACGAGAGATCCATGGACTGATGAAGGCTGCATTCACGGTGAAGGTCGCTTGAAAGTTGCCCGCTCATTAAGTTAACAAATATTTAGAAGCCCAATAACTTTTAAGCTTTTATTCATTTCTTTGCATATGATTTTCTGATATACTGAAATGATAAAGAAGCGGCAAAAGCTGTAGATTAAGATAGCTAAACTACTCGAGACCAGAACTGAGAGTTAGTCTCCATATTTATTCTTCAACGATATTATCGATTGGGGGGGAGGGGGGCAGTTTTTACTTTGCCTCCATTTTTGCTTTCATTATTCATCAAAATTTCAATGAACATGTGGACTGTTTGAGCTGACCTTTATTTATGATTTCAATGGGGAAACCATGATTAAAGCGTTGTAGAATAGCTCTATCGTGTTGGTCAATGATCCTTGGATGTAAGTAACTTGGAAGCACATATGCTATTTACATATTTATATATTTTCACAGCTGGTTTTCAGTTACCTGTTTACATTATTTAAATTGTAGGAAATTTTGTAAGATGGCGAGGAAGATGTTCATATATTCAAGCGTAGAGTTGAAGAGGATTAGTAAAAGATGCAAATTTCGAGTTGGAGGGTGACGGGATGGTTGTAAGCTTGAAGTAGAGCATAGGTCTGAAACATGAAACTTTGATATAATTAAAAACCAAAAGCGTTTACTCAGAAGAGTCTCCAACATCAAACCTTTTACTCACACCAGTATTGTGAGCTTCAAAATCCTTATTAAATATAATTAAAAACCATTGTTGTGAGCTCTTGCAGAATGAACTCTTAGGTATGGTATGGGAGGGGTGAATTAAAGAGAGAAAAAAGGAATGAGAATAAGGAAAAAGAATGAAAATGATATGCCATATTATAATTGGCTGGAAAATGAATTTAGCACATATAACCTTTTGAGAGTTATTTTAATGAAGCTACTATTTTTGATAAAAAAATATATATATAGTTATCTACTTTGTAAAAAGGTATACTTATTTAATTTATGCTTATGATATACAAGATTTATCCCTAATTTATTAAACAATAAAAATAGTTAGTTATAAATAATTGAAAGATTTCAAGAGAGCTTTGAATAAAATTGTACTTCTCTTATTAACTAAAGAATTAAACTTAAATAGAGAAAAAAAAGTCCTAATCCTAATTGGGAAAATAGTTCCCTTATTCTAATAAACTACTAAAACATAAAAAGAAAATAGTTCCCTTATTCTAGTAAACTACTAAAAGATAAAATAAAAATATTTCTAGAATATGAATAAAACTTATCTATCCAAATAAGATTTATCTACCTAATTAAATTTAAAATATATACATATTTCAACACCCTCCCTCAAGTTGGTGCATATATATCAATCATGCCCAACTTGCTTACAAGAAAATCAAAGCTTGTCTTAGAGAGTCCTTTGGTGAGTATGTCAGCAATCTGTTGTTTTGAAGGAACAAACGGCATGCACACTTGGCCTTCTTCAATCTTTTCCTTGATAAAGTGTCTATCAATCTCAACATGTTTAGTTCTGTCATGTTGGACTGGGTTGTAAGCAATGCTAATGGCAGCTTTGCTATCACAGTACAACTTCATTGGTGAAGTTATTGGTTTCCTCAGCTCTTCCATAATTCTTTTTAACCAAACCATTTCACAAATTCCTTGAGCCATTGATCTAAACTCAACCTCTGCACTACTTCTTGCTACAACAGTTTGTTTTTACTTCGCCAAGTCACAAGGTTTCCCCAAACAAATGTACAGTATCCTGATGTAGATCTTCTGTCTGTTATTGAGCCTGCTCAATCTGCATCTGTATAAGCTTCAATTCTTCTTTGTTCAGATTTCTTGAAGAATAAGCCCTTTCCCGGTGAACTCTTCAAGTATCTTAGAATTCGAAACACTACTTCTTCATGTTCCTCCATTGGGGAGTGCATAAATTGACTCATTAAGCTTACTGCAAAAGCTATGTCTGGCCTTGTATGTGATAAGTAAATTAACTTACCAACTAATCTTTGGTACTGCCCTTTATCAACTAATCGACCTTCTTTATTTTCAAATTTTACATTTGGATCAATTGGTGTGTCAGCTAGGCGGCAACCACTCATCCCAGCCTCTTTTAAAAGATCAATCACATATTTTTTCTGAGAGACCACAAGACCCTTCTTTGATCGAGCAACTTTCAGTCCAAGAAAGTATTTCAAAGGACCCAAGTCTTTGATCTTAAACTCCAATGCTAGATGCTCCTTGAGATGTCTTATTTTCATCCACATCATCTCCTATAAGAATGATATCATCGACATAAACTATAATAACAGCTATTCTACCTTTTTGTGAATGTCGATAGAACATTGTGTGATCAGCTTGCCCTTGTGAGTAACCTTGTTTTTTAACAACTTGAGTGAATCGTTCAAACCAAGCTCGAGGAGACTGCTTCAGACCGTATAAAGATTTCTTGAGTTTACATACTCGAGTTCCAAATTTTTCTTCAAAACCTGGAGGAGGATCCATATAAACTTCTTTTTCAAGTTTTCCATTTAGGAAAGCATTCTTCACATCTAGTTGCTATAAAGACCAATCAAGATTAACAACAATTGATAAAAGAACTTTGACGGAATTTAATTTGGCCACTGGAGCAAATGTTTCAAGATAATCTATCCCGTATGTTTGAGTGTACCCTTTTGCTACCAACCGAGCTTTGTATCTATCTAAAGATCCATTTGGTTTGAATTTGGTTGTGAACACCCATTTACAGCCCACTATTTTTTTCCCTACAGGTAATTCTATTGTTTCCCATGTACCTGTTTTTTCAAGAGCACGCATCTCCTCTAAAATAGCCTCCTTCCACTCAGGAACCTGTAAAGCATCTTTTACATTTTTTGGTATTTGGACATTATCGAGACACGAAACAAAGGTTGAGAATGTCGAAGATAAGGCTTTATAGGATACAAAGTTAGACATGGGATATTTGACAATATTTCTAACACTTTTTCTTTTGGCAATTGGAATATCTAAATCAGAAAATTCATTGGCTGGATTATGAGCTTTACCTGGGCTTTTGACAGGATCTTGCGGGTCGGATTCTTGGTGATGAATCTGGTGGATTCCACTTTCTTGATTTCGATTTCTTCTTGAGTAAACAATTAACTCTTTTGTTTGTTCTTTATTTTCATGATCAGACTCTACACCTTCATCCTCATTTTCATTAACATTAACATCATTAATTTTTGTGTTAATTATAAATTCGCCTTCCCCATTATTAGAATCCCTATGTTGTATATTCTTAGTCTCTTCTTGATCAATTATAGAATCTTCTTTAGTATAATTCCCTCCCTGAAGATTAGAATGAAAATAAGATTTTGTTTCAACAAATGTTACATCCATGGTAACTATAATCTTCCTATCAATTGGATCATAACATTTGTAACCCTTTTTATTAGAAGCATAACCAACAAAGACACATTTTTTTGCTCTAGGATCTAGTTTACCTTGGTTGTGAAGATAAACAAAAACACTACACCCAAAAACTCGGAGGGATAAATCTGTAATCAATTTAGAGTTAGGAAAGTTATCTTTAAAGAGACTAAAAGGAGTTTTATAATTTAGAATTTTACTGGGCATTCTATTAATAAGATATGTAGCTGTTAACAAAGCTTCGCCCCAAAGATAACGTGGTACTTGACTAGTGAACATCAAGGCTCTAGTTACTTCCAAAAGATGTTGGTTTTTTCTTTCTGCAATCCCATTTTGTTGTGGTGTATTTGTACAAGAACTTTGGTGGACTATTCCATGTTTGGTTAAGAAAATACCTAATTGGTCGCTAAAAAATTCCCCACCATTGTCAGTTCGAAATACTTCTATTTTCACACCAAATTGTGTTTTCACCATAGCATAAAAAGACTGAAATACATTTTTAACTTCGGACTTATCTTTTAATAAAAACACCCAACAAAGTCGAGTATGATCATCAATAAATGTGACAAACCAACATTTTTCTGAAAAAGTCGAGACTCTTGAAGGTCCCTAAACATCACTATGAATTAACGAAAAAGGTTTGGAGGCTTTATATTTTTGAGGTGGAAAGAATAACCGATGATGTTTAGCCAATTCACAAAATTCACAATGATATGAAGAAGGACTTTTATTTTTAAATAGATTAGGTAACAAATATCTTAAATAATAAAAATTAGGATGTCCAAGCCTATAATGCCAAATCATAACCTTATCAAAATCAGAAACAGAATTTAAACATAAAGTAGTTGTTGGTTGACTTAGATGGTCGTCTTCAAGAAAGTAAATTCCACCAAATTCTTTAGCATTGCCAATCATCCTTCCCGAGACCATGTCCTGAAACTTACACATAGAGGAGTCAAATATAACATGACAATTTGAGGACTGGGATAATTTACTGACCGATATGAGATTACAAGCTAGATTTGGCACATCTAAAACATCATGTAAAACCAAGGAAGATGAAATTTTAACAGTGCCTTTCCCGGCTATTGCCGAGAAGGACCCATCTGCTACTTTGATCTTTTTGTTTCCTGCGCAAGGTGTGTAAGTCGAAAAAAGAAAATGACTGCTAGTCATGTGATCACTAGCTCCAGAATCAACGATCCCTGTGTTTGTTTTACAAGGCTTGACACTGAAAAAAACAGAAAAATCAGTACCTGATTGGGCAAAAGAGGAAGAAGGATTATTGGATGAGTTAGGAATAGAAGAATTCATCCGAAATTGTGGTGATTGAAAAAACTTGTGTAGATGCTCTAATTGTTCCTTAGTTAATTGTTCCTTAGTGAATGGAGACCCTTCTAGAGAACTTTGGCCCTCATAATTTCCATTAGTTGTTTGGAAAGCTCTGCTATCCCCTGATTGTGAACCACGACCATTTCCATTCTTTTTTCTTCCATTTGTCGGTTTCCCATGGAGCTTCCAACACGTTTCACGAGTGTACCAATATTTTTTGCAGTGATCGCACCAAGGTTTTTCTTTTTTTCACTATCATCATTATTTTTAATAGTTACAAGAGCAGAATTATCATCATTAGCTTTAAACCCTGGCTTTAACATTACTTTTCTCCTTGCCTCCTCTCTTCTAACCTCAGAAAAAATCTCACGAAGTTTTGGAAGCGGTTTTTTCCTAGGATCCGAGATCTCACTTCATCAAATTCTTTATTTAAACCAGCCAGAAACAAATAAGCTCTTTCATTCTCTTCTTTTTTCATAGCTTTTACACCATCTCCGGGACACCCCCATTCATCATTATAACACTGATCCAGTTCTTGCCAAAGAGACATCATCTCATTATAATAAAGAGTAACTTCTTTTTCCCCTTGCCTAGCTTTCCACAGTTTTATTTTTAACTCAAAAATCTGTGAAGCGTTTTCTAAATCTGAATAGGTGTCTTTCACAGCGTCTCAAACATCTTTAGCAGTTGGGAGAAAAAGAAAAGGTTTACCTATGGAAGCTTCCATGGAATTAATAAGCCACGCAATTACCATAGAATTGTCTAACCTCCACTTGCTTATCTTTGGATCACCCACCTGTGGTTGCTCAACTTCTCCATTTAAATGACCTAGCTTGCCACGCCCATCAATTGCTAATTTTACGGACTATGACCATTCCAGATAATTCTTGCCATTCAACTTGTGAGATGTCAGTTGAAAAGAAAGGTGAGACGCTTCTGTCCCTTGAGTCATTGTACTCTCGGTAGTTGTTTCAACTGTAGAACTTTTTTCCTCTGTTTGATTGCTGGATCTCTTATCTCCAGTGAAGGTTGTTTTAACCATGATGTTACTAGAGATTTTAACCTAGCTTTGATACCATGAAAGATTTCAAGAGAGCTTTGAATAAAACTGTACTTCTCTTATTAACTAAAGAATTGAACTTAAATAGAGAAAAAAAAGTCCTAATCCTAATTGGGAAAATAGTTCCCTTATTCTAATAAACTACTAAAACATAAAAAGAAAATAGTTCCCTTATTCTAGTAAACTACTAAAAGATAAAATAAAAATATTTCTAGAATATGAATAAAACTTATCTATCCAAATAAGATTTATTTACCTAATTAAATTTAAAATATATACATATTTTAACAATAATAACATATGAGAATTCCTTATAAAATACATAGTTTCGTAATAATAATAAAATGAAAAAAAGTTAATACAAAACTCATTAATTTAATTACAAATATTATTATGATAAGTCATATCTTACACATTTTTTATGGTACATATTACAAATTATGGAGGATATTAACGAGGTTTGAATCTTGATCTTTAGGGCATCAATAACAGATTTAATCACTATTCCTTTGTGTTATCAGCCATAATTCACATATTAATATATACATATATTTTCTTAACAAAGAAATCTTAACTTAGAATAAGTTCTAAATATTGAGATTCAATCTTATATCTTTTAGATAATTGTCTCTCGATGTATAAACTAAAAGAACTAAATTTTCAATAGGGTCGAATCGCTCGGCCCAATTCGAAGGTCCGCCTGAAATATAAGAAGATTTAGACAAAAATATAAATCGTAAAAATAAATTTTGATTTAAGAATAAAGCCTATATAAAAAATAGTTGAGTTTCGAGCAAGATCTTTTAGCCCGGCCCGACCTGATTTTATTAACCTAAATTTTTTACCCCTATTACTATTACTAGCAGACCCAGTCCCTCGTATTGTCATTCCTTCCATTATTATTCTCTGCTTACTTCAACTTTATATGATTTATCTCCATTTTTTAATCATAAATAAATATTACTGTTTATATTTCTTTCATCTTTTATAGAGTGCAATTATAAAGGTTTGAAGCAGTAATGAAGTATAAAAAAAAAGAAAAGAAAAGAAATATTAACGATGAAATAATGAGATAGTTGTTATAAAATAAAAATAAAATATTCATAACAATAGTGAAATTGTAATGAGATAATGAAAAAAATAAAGTTGATAAATACTGGCAAATATTAACGGAGGAGGAAATTTTTAAAAATGTCACTGACTTAATTGTTTTAATTTAAAATTTAAATTTAAATTAATTTTTTATGTTATAGTAAACTATTTTAACACTTATCTTGTTTATGTTATAATGAAATTTTATATTAAAATTTTAATAACAAAATATTTTTTTTAAAAATGGATTGGGCCGGACTAGACTCGAATTTAGCATATATAATTCCGGCCGAGCTTGAAAAAATTTTAAGCTAGTTTACGGGCCGGGCTTACCAATCAAACTCGATCTGACCCATGGACACCTCTAATTTTCAATCTCTATTACTTAATAAATATAATATTAAAGAAATTTTTTTATATCAATATATTACTAATATACCATAACTAAATAACTTACCTTTTAACTTTAAAATTTCATCAAAATTATTGACTTTTTAATAACATTTTATGTTTGGATTGAAATGTTGATGAACCCAAATTTTTGTATCTTTTTACTATTCTCTATCAAGTAAATATCAAGAAAAGAAAGAAATACTTATCATAAGTTCAATTTAGTTTTGTTATTTACATCCTTAATGTTGAATGAAAGAATCTTGGTATTCGCAACCCAACACTAAAATATTAGTTTAAAAAATATATATGCATAAATCTTAAAAGTTAAATTCTAAATTGTGGTTTCAAAATTTAGTAATTTGTTGATGATCACAATTTTTCAATAGCTCAATGAGTTTATAAATCCTCTGATAATTATATGTTTTTGCATAAAATTCTCATATTGTTTAAATATCAAAATCACTAAAAGATTCATTTTGTGTATTTTATACTTCTATTAAATGGTGATTGCACCTCTCTTCTCTCTTCTCTCTTCTCTCTTCTCTCTCCTCTTTTTTCTATTTTATTTTTTCCCCCTCAAGATTTTAATAGTCTTTCTTGACCAATTTGCATCCTCAATCCCTACCAAAGTCTTCACTTTTCTTGTCTTAAATCTTGAACCCTTATCCTCTTTACTTCTTTGAGCTAGCCAATCACCATTTACTTCATTAAGTCTAGGATCATTATATTTTATTTATTCTCCGACAACCTCATTGGTTGCGTTGGTTCTCAAGGTATGTGCGCTTATGTTCATTAGAGAAGCTTATGAATTATCTATTACCTTCATTGATGGTGTACCTGCTATCACCTTCTCGGACCTTATTAAGGATATTCTTTTGAAAGAAATAGAATTGACGGTCATCGTCAAACTTATAGGGCGTAACATCGGTTACAATGCCCCGCATAATTGCATTCTTTTTCTTTATAAATCATTGAATCCTATTCGTTTAATGGACATTACTAATGGCTATTTTTTAGTTAAATTTCAGGCTGCTGATGATTTTAACAGAGTTTTGACACAGGGCCCTTGGATCGTTTATAGATAGTACCTGACTGTTCAACATTGGACTAAACACTTCAGTCCTTCACAACCTTACCCTAGTGTGGTGCTGGCCTGGATTCGCCTACCGAGTCTCCTGGGATACCTTTATAAATGGAAAATAATTGAAGCCATTGGGGGCTTAATCGGGAAGGTGGTCAAACTTGATGTCCAGACCGATAATCAGACCAGATGTAACACCCCTTACCCGTGACCGTCGCCGGAGTCGAGCACGAGGCGTTACCAAACTTATTTTACTTGTTTGGGGCATAAAAAAATTTACTTTTAAAAAAATTAATTCGCTCATATTCATCCAATAAATACATAAAAATGGCCCTCAAGGCCCTAAAAAGTGCAATTGGAACTGTTCGGGACCAAACCGGGAACATTAAAAATTTTCAATTACTTACACAAATCAAAACAATTTATTTCACTAATCATAATAAAACTGTTCATCTGCGTAATAGTCACTAAATTAATTATAACTTGAGTTACAAAACTCAAAATTTAAATCTGTAAATTTTTCCTGAAACTAGACTCATATATCTTCTTACCATAATTTTTCCAGAATTTTTGGTTTGGCCAATTAGTACAGTTTATTCATTAAAGGTTCCTCTGTTTTGCAGTTCAGCGGACCTGACCTCTCTTCACTAAAAATCAATTATCTCATTATACAGAATTCGGATAATGCTTCTGTTTGCTTCTAATGAAAATAGACTCACTAAGGAATCTATAGATATAAACTATGACTTATAATTATTTTTGTACAATTTATAGTAATTTTCAAAAGTTAGAATAGAGGATCAAAAATTAACTCTGAACCAGTCTTACAAAAATTTAAATATCTCAGAATATAGACTTCCTTTGCTTGCTCTGTTTCTTTCCTATGAAAATAGACTCAATAATATTTAATTATATATCTCATTCACCATTTAATTCTATTTTAAAATTTTTAGTGATTTTTCAAAACCACATCACTGTTGTTGTTTCCTAACTATTCCATGGCCAACTCTTAGTCCTACATAATTTCTTTGCATCAAACCTCATTTAGGCATACATAATACCAAAACATGTTCTTATTTAGATATATCATAAGCTAATCGTTACCAAGTATTCACATGTCATTCTTTAATCATATCATAAGGACATACGTACAAAATAGCCAAGTCCCTATACATGCCATAACTTAAAGTATTTCTAGTCACAAAATACTAAGATAACTCGTTGATAGTGTGAGGCGATCTCTGACGTCTTTACGATTTTTCGAGTTGGCTTTGCGATACTTCCCTTTGGCACACTCTTTAAATTTTCCGTTGAACCACTTGGAATACTAAGGATACACGAGTACCTTTCCTTTTTAAACTTACCATTGCCATGTCTTGACATGGTCTTACGTGGTATCCTTGCCTTATGAACTCACCATTGCTATGCCTTGGCATGGTCTTACATGGGATCTTTGCCTTACCGTAGTTTATCAATGTCATGTCTAGACATGGTCTTACATGATTTCCTTGCCTTGTAAAACTTACCAATGCCATGCCTTGGCATGGTCTTACTTGGTATCCTTAAACCCTAATGTCATGACATTTGTATCCTACACATTCCTAAGGTTCAACCGGGACTTTTAATATTATTTCTCCGTCAATTCTTGCTTGAATCATCAAGGAATAAATTTACAAAATAAATATATAGATGCTGAAAAATAATATCAGTAATTATAAATAATAAAACATTGCATTTATTTACCGCAAACTTACCTCGATACAAAATACGATCAAATATTTTGATTTAGTCCCCAACCTTTTTCTTTCCTCGGTCTAACTCCAAATTTCGTTCTTCTTGATCTATAATAGAAAATTTAACTTATTTAATATTCACATTTATCAAAACAGTCATTAACTCTAACTTTGGAAAAATTATGATTTTACCTCTAAACTTTTGCATATTTACACTTTTGCCCCAAGGCTCGGAAATGAAAATTTATCCCTAATTCTTATGTTTTATGACATGATGATCATTTATTTACCTACGGAAACATCAAATTCCCACTCTAACATGTACTTATGACCATTAGGTATTTTTTACCGATTATGTCGTTTTACTCGTTTTTGCTTAAAATCGCTTAGCTCAAGTCGTTTAACATAATTTCAAGCTTCATATTCTGTCATAAAACATCAAAATAAACACATTTCACCTATGGGCATTTTTCCAAATATGAACCCTAGGTTAAATTATTACTATAATAAGCTAAATCAAGTTATCGGGACTTCAAAAACGTAAAGAACATTAAAAACGGGGCTTGGAATCACTTACTATGAATCTTGGAAGCTTGACAAAACCCTAGCTATGAAGAACCCTTGAAATTTCGGCCTAATGAAGAAGGTGGGCACATTTTGCCATCTTTTTCCCTTTTTTAATCTTTTAATTACCAAATGACTAAAATACCCTTCATTAAAACTTTAGTTATTTTTATCTATGAATGTCCATTTTTGTCCATGAAAACCTAATGGTCTAATTGCCATTTAAGGACCTCTACTTCAATTATACTCTTCAATTTAATCCTTCAGCATCTAAAACTCATATTTATCAACTTTTGCAATTAAGCCCTAGTAGGTAAATTAAGCATGCTATCTATAAAATTTTTCATCGATACTCTAACACATGCATCTAATCACTCGGTAAATTATAAAAATTAATCAGAATAAACTTTTCTATCTCAGATTTGCGATTTCGCAACCACTATTCTGTTTAGGCCCTATTTTGGGATGTTACACCAGAGGCTGGTTTGTCCGTTTAGTTATTTACATTAATTTGGAAAAGTCGTTGATTTCGCAGGTTATTGTTGACGGTGCCATCCAACGTGTCAAGTATGAGGCTCTTCTGACAATTTGTTTTGCCTATGGTAAGTATGGGCATGTTAAAGAAACATGCCCATCCGTTGTGACGGATCAAAACCCGGTGGTGACTCGTGATGAATCGTTGAGCGGGGTGGCCCTTCCTAATGGGGGCAGCCTGGACGATGAATAAACTGGATCCAGAAGCAGAGAGAAGGAACCAAAGTTTGGGCCGTGGATGTTGGTGGAAAAACAATCATCAAGGTGAGGGAAATGGGATCTTTCAGCGAAGGTTTTGGCGAAACAAACAAAAAACCCGTTAGGGTCCAGATTTTTGGCATTTATGGTAAAGAAGGATTTAAGTGAAGATGGGGGGCTGTCTGCTGGAGAAATTTAATAAGGCGGTGGCTACTAAATCAAGGAGTTTTAAAACTAGGGTTAATAAAAAAGATGTTGGGGGTTCATTAGTTAATGCAATCCATAGGGGTGACATGGGGTTGGGTTCATCTAGGGGCCCTATTATGAATGAGAATTTGGGCAGTGATGCTGTGGAAAGATTAGACTGAATTTCCAAAGAATCTTTGGATAAATCTTTGGGGAAAAGGCCTATAGGGTTGGGTGGTTTTATTAATAATAATGGGGGATCTATGGCTAAATTACCCTCTTTTAATTTTTCTTATTCTATTTCTGTAGGTTTGAAGCATGTAGGTTTACAAAATGATATTCCAATTGGTGATGCAAGCGTTCAAGGTAATTTGGATTTTAGGAACCATGTTAATATTGAAGCTAAAGATTTGGAAAAAATTAAAGCACATTACAATCCCGTGTTTGACGAATCTGAAAGTTTCATTGTTCCTATATATGATAATACACTTGATCCAAGTAAGCATTCAATCGTTACTTTAAAAAAATGTTCAATCTAATCAACAGGTTAAATCGAGTTCACGATCAATGGAGTTCCTAGATTCGGCTTCGGGTTCAAATTTAACAGTTTCTAAAGATCGAAGAAGCAGTGCTAGAGACAGTGGTAGTCGAAGTGATCGAAAGACCTCTTTCGCTTTACTAGGTCGAGGGAATTTTAAACCGTCTGGGAACATGCGTATTCCTTTAGCTAAGTCTATGGAGGCGATGGAGGAACTCTTATCTCCTCAAATTCTCAGCAAGAATTTGAATGTCGAACTAGACATAGTAGTTTCAAATTTGAAAATATTGGCCTTGAAAGCTAGGTATGATCTCCTATTTTTATTTTTATTTAATTAATATTACTGTCTTTTCGTGGAATTTCTAGGGTTGTTGTAACACCCCTTACTTGAACGAGGCCGGGACAAGGTACGAGGCATTACCGGACATATACACGTACATTCATGCAAAATTAGGCTAATTTCATTCAATTTAAAATGAATCAAACACATGTACATTGTCCCTTTTATGGGCCTACAAAGTCCAAAAAACATGCATTGGGATTAGTTCAGGACCCAACCGGAAACTTTAGAAAAGTTTGGAAATTTTTTTTCTTTAATACAGAGCCACACGCTCGTGTGAGACAGGGGACACGTCTGTGTGCTCTTGACATGCCAATGTCTTTAGGCTGTGTAACTCTCTGACTATAACGTCAGCACCAAAATAAAGTCACACGGTTGTATCACTTGCCCGTGTGTCCAGACCGTGTGATGAATTAAAAATAAATGTATTTTTCATAAAATGGTGCAGACTTCACACGGCCAGAGTACATGCCCATGTGGGTAGGCCGTGCCTCTCACACGGCCAAGACACATGCCTGTGTCTTAGCCCGTGTGTTTACTACTGGGACTACTAACTTGCAAAACTAAGGTATATGGGACACACGACTGAGCAACACGCCCATGGGACTGACTGTGTGTCACACACGACCTAGACACATGCTCGTATGAACATTTTAGAGGCCAATTTCCAAGCCAATTGCCACCCTCAAACACTCATTTAATCAAACATGTTTCATAGCATGCAACATAAGACATTTTAGAGGATAGTTTCCAAGCCAATTGCCACCCTCAAACACTCATTTACTCAAACATGTTTCATAGCATGCAACATAACCTATTTAAACATTCAAATAATCAATATCATGGCACTATCATGTCTTCTTAGTGTTATCTTATTTACACATTCTATTAGCCATACCTTTTAAAAATATTCCACACCAATTTCATGCATAAACAAGACTTGCCATTTTAATTCCAAGTTACAAACTCTTTACTATGATCATCTTAAGTCATTAAGTCATCCCTTAATTTCAAGCATCTAATTCAAATCTCACCATATACCCATCAAACAATCACATAATACATCGTCAAGGCATTAGCACATGTATGCATGAATAATTAGATTTCACAACCCAATAATCAAATATAAGCCATATCACATGGCTATTACAAAATGAATCATCAATATTATAAGCCTTTACAATTTGGCCAAAATAGCATGACACATATCACAAAATAACCAAGTCCCCTATACATGCCATATTCAAAATATCAAATTCATTATACCCAAATGTTCTTTTGATAGTGTGGTCGAATACTCCGATGGCTTCTGATTCCTGAGCTAGCTTGGCAGAACTACAAAGGATGGAAAGGAAAGGGAGTAATCATTAAAGCTTAGTAAGTCCAAATGCAAATAATATGCAATGAGCACAAGCAGATATCATACAACATCATGATAACATAAATATAAAGATTGTTCATCAGGCAAACCTTTTTGGACTTATTCATTATGTATATATTTCCTTATCACGAATCATCATTTACCAAGGTATTACTCATAAGCATAGCATACATAGCATACAACCATATGTTCTTTAATATGCCCTCCTTGGAACTTTCATTATATCATTCATTGCATTACCCATTGAACCCTCGGAATAATAGTGGATACATGGAAAACCTTGCACTTGAGTGCCACATACACATACGTAGCCAAAGCTACCTCAAAACATGTAACGCTCGTAATAGAGCTACTCACGTGCCTGCTCGCACAAGCTGTCGGTCAGGGCGTAACTACACGGGCTGCTCACACAAGCTGTCAGGTATCCGACACACTCAAGACTACCTAGTCACCGGTAGCACACCTAAGACCAATGCCCGGAACCAAATTACATGTGTCATAAACATCATGAACTCAGACCAACTCAATGAGTTCAGATTATATAATTTTCTAGTAACATGTCACTTGTATCCTAAACTATTCCTAAGGTTCAAACGCGATTCTTCATCACATGTGCATAACATCTCAACCGCACTTGCTCGTGATGTCATGCATAACGAACATAATATCATTCATACTTTCATAACCACCATTAGGCATAATATCCATCATGAAAATAAAATATTTACAACATAATATCAATACATCAAAATATGCTATATTGTCACATTATTTACACATGTACTTACCTCGGTACAAAATAATGAGAACCGACCCTATTCATCGTAAACTTTATTCTTTCCTCAATCAATACCCGAATCACATTTTTCTTGATCTATAATGCCAAATTTAACTTGTTTAATAATCACATTGTTCAAATAAATCCATAATTCATACTTTAGTAAATTACCTTTTTACCTTTAACTTTTCACTAATTTACAATTTACTCTCTAGGCTCGTAAAATGAAATGCATGCATTTTCTTTGTTACCCAAGCCTAGCCGAACTTTCCTTGTACTCATAACAGCCCATACTTTTCATCAAAATCAGATTTTTATCACTTGTTTTACACCTTTTACAAAATAGTCATTTTTAGTGGTTTTCATGAAAAATCACTTTGTGAAAGATGTTTATCTTACACCAAACTTTCATCTTTCTCCATTAAACATCAAAATACATGTATGTCATACAGGGGTAAATTTTTGAACGTAAACACTACTTCAAAATAAGGGTAGAAATAGGTAAATCAAGCTACGAGGACTTCAAAAATGTAAAGAACATTAAAAACGGGCTAGGGAACACTTACTATTGAGCTTGAAAATATAAAAAACCCTAGCTATGGAGTGCTTAGAAATTTCGGTAGTCACATGAAGGAGATGAGAAAATTTTTTCTTTGATTTTCCTCTTTTATTCTTTTATTTACCAAATGACTAAAATGCCCTTAAGGCATTTCTTTCAAATTTTTCCTATGCATGTCCATTTTTGTCCAAATTTATAAAAATTGGTCAAATTGCTAATTAGGACCTTCTAATTTATAATCGAAAGCAATTTCATGCTTAAAGCTTCTAGAACACAAGTTTTGCATCTTATTCAATTTGGTCCCTAAAGTTTAATTGGACATTTTATGCATAGAATTTCTTCATGAAATTTTCACACAAGCATGCATACATATCATAGACCTCAAAATAATCATAAAATAATCATAAAATAATTATTTCTATCTTGGGTTTGTTGTAACACCCCGTACCCGAGACCGTTGCCGGAGTTGAACACGAGGTGCTAACAGACATAATACATTTATTTTCACAGTCCATTTGAAAATTTTCCAGACAAGCTGGTTACTGCATCACTTTCGCCTTAAAAATCATATCTTGAGTTTCAAAACTCGAAAACCAGTTTCGTAAATTTTTCCTGAAACTAGACTCATATGTTCATCTACAAATTTTTTTCCAGAATTTTTGGTTGAGCCAATTAGTACAGTTTATTAGTTAAAGTCCCCCCTGTTTCAGGGTTCGACTACACTGATCTTTGCGCATTACGACTTGGATATCTCCCTGTACAGGGCTTCAATACTGATGCCGTTTGTTTCTAATGAAACTAGACTCAAAAAGAAATCTATACATGTAAGGCATGACTTCTAATTATCTCTGGTTAATTTATAATAAATTTCCAAAGTCGGAACAGGGAATCCAGAAACCGTTCTGGCCCTGTTTCACGAAAACTTTAACATCTCATAATATACTGTTCATATGACCGTTCCGTTACTTCCTATGAAAATATATTCATCAAGGTTCGATTACATAATTTATTCACTATTTAATTCCATTCCTACTATTTTTAGTGATTTTTCACATCCACATCACTGCTGCTGCCAGCATCAGCCTTTAGGGTAAACTTTACCTATTACATAGTTTCCATGATTCAACTAGCCCTTTAGCATATATAGCAAAAAATATGATCATGATTAACCATTCCAATGGCTAATCGTTCCCAAACATTTCCATACCTCTTAATGAACATCATACAAGACGATTATAATATTAAGCTCAAAGTGTATATAAGCCATTTTCGCATGGCTATCCAAATTTATACAAAATCAAAGGGTCCATGACCAACAACAAAAAGGGTAGTCCTATACATGCCATTTCAAAGTTCAACCAAAAGTGTACCAAAAATGGGCTTTGATAGTGTGGGAGACTTCGACTTCAATAATCCCGAGTCCGATAGCTGACGAACCCAAAATCTATAAAACAGAGAATCAAAGAAACGGAGTAAGCATTTAATGCTTAGTAAGTTTGAGCCATGAAATTAGACACAACCAAAGTATAGCAATCATATGGCTAAACGGATAATCTCATATGCACAAATTCTCAATATCATACTTACTTCACATTACCAACCCTTATATTCATACACAAAAGATCAACTTAGCCAAGGCCGGAAGCTCATTAATTTACTGAGCGAATATTATTTAAACGGAATTACCACCCTAATGCATATACGAAACGTACCTCATCGTTGGGTTTTACGAGCGTATCAATTTAAATTATTACAGCAAGATCACTCGTTCCCAAACCAAGTACCTTCGGAGTTTAGCCGGATATAGCCACTAGCTCAAATGCCTTCGGGACTTAGCCCGGTTATAGTAACTTGCACAAATGCCTTCGGGACTTAGCCCGGTATAATAACTCGCACAAATGCCTTCGGGACTTAGCCCGGATATAGTAGCTCGTACGAATGCCTTTGGGACTTAGCCCGGAATTAGCCACTAGCTCAAATGCTCTCGGGACTTAGCCTGGTTATCATCCGAACATTCATGCACATATCAATAAATCATGACACATCTAATTTCATTTTCTTAATTAGAGTTCAAACACAAGTCACGTATTAAGCATTCCCATTTCGGCTCACTGGCCACATACAAACAGCATGGTTTAGTTTGCTTTATAACACGATCTCTATGCACATACATTATGACTTAATCAAATCATAAACTAAGTCTCATTGCTTGAAAACTTACCTCGGATGTGGTCGAACGTTTTCGGCGGCTATTCGATAACTTTTTCCTTTCCCTTATCCAATTGTGGTCCTCTAAGCTCTTAAGCTAATTCAAACAAATTTTAACTTATTAAAGTCTCATTATGCTAGCTTATGGCCGAATATGACAAGGAGCTTGATAGGTCATATGGCCACCTTTTAGCTCAAATACACAATGGTCATGCGCATTTTTAATCACATTAAGCAATTTAATACAATTCATTTGAACATCAAAAGAGAACCTCAAGGTACTTAGCCCATATATACATTAGGCATTAAAGTCACATATATATATGGAAATCATGAATCAAACTCAACATTTTAGCCCACACTCTCTTTTAGCCGATTATCTAAGCCAAGATAAAAGCATCAATATGCTTGCCTCTAACCGAACACATGCAACACCAACCTATCTCATGTGGCCGAATATACATGTCTAGGTTGAGGCCGAGTATATGCTTAATACTTCCTACAAATATGGTTACTTGTATTGACTACATACCATTTTGTTTCAAATTCAAAACTCAGCTAATACACATATACACACTAGTAAATCAAACACTAACATTTGCACTTCACCTTACTACCATTTCTCATCTAAATAACGTGAACAACAACCACATTTCTCTTCTACTTCCTACCATGGCCAAATGCATCACAACACCATACCATTTCAATTTTGGTCATGGTTAAACAAAGAACTTAATGTCTCACTCAAAAATGCTAAAAAGAAGATTCAAGAGTCATCAATCCACCATCACATGCATCTTTACAAAGCTTCACTTTTAGCATGGAAATGACATCAACACCAATCCACCTTAGCCGAATATCATCTCCATGACATAGCAAAGATTTGAACCATGGGCTAGTTAGAACTCAAGCTAACAACTAAAAACATGCATGAGTCTCATGGCACAACATCAAACATACCTTATCCTAGACACAAGTATGGCCGAACCTCCTCCTAATCCTCTTCCAAGCCAAACATGAAGCAAGAGCTCCTTCCTTCTTCCTTAGAACTTTCGACCAAAAGAAATAAAAAAGGATGGACACTTTCTTTTTTCTTTGTTTTCATCATATTCCCTTTCATTATTTTATTACCATGCTCCTTATTTTATTTTTCCTAACATACATCACTAACATAACATGTTTGTGACATGTTTCCACCCATAGCATGGCCGGCCACTATGCTTTAATTTGGCTAATTTGACATGCAAGGACAAGCACTTTCCCACATATATTAATAGGCCTCTTTAACACTTGCCTAGCATATTTCTAAATTGTCTCACATAAGTCCCTACTAATAAATTTCACATACACTGACCAAATTAAAGTATGGAACTATCACACAAGCATTTACGCACATCATAAACACAGAATATAACCTTTAATTATTTATAAGACTCGGTTTCGTGGTCCCGAAACCACTTTCCGACTAGGGTTAATTTAGGGCTGTCACATTTGTGGTCTCGAAACTGCTGTTCCAACTAGCCCCTAATTCGAGATACTACAGTTGTGCAAATGTTAAATTCCCTAGAATTTTTCGGGAATACAATATGGAGTACAAACTTGATATTTTTAGTTTGCTAGAATCGAAAGTAAATGGGGCCAATGCCGACAACATTATTGCTAAGTTGGGATTCTAGTATTCTCATCGTGTCGAGGCGATTGACTTTTCTAGGGGTATTTGGCTAGGATGGAAAGATTCCGTTCGCCTTGAAGTGGTTTGTAGCCATCTGCAATTCATTTTGACTCAGGTTTGGCAAATGCCCTCGTCACTTCTTATTCTCATCTCTTTTGTTTATGGTAGTCCCAATAGGCAAACGTGTCAATTTCTTTGGAATGATTTGAGGTCTACAAATCCGTTTGGTCAAAACCCTTAGATTGCTATCGGTGATTTTAACACAATCCTCTCATCTTCTAAGAAATCTAGGGGCCTTTCTAGGGGCAGGAGATGCCCACATTTTGGTAACTTTGTTGATTTAGCTGAGCTTCATGATTTAGAGTTCAGAAGGCCACCCTTCACTAGGCATAGAGGCTCTTTGTTCGAGAGATTAGACCATACTTTGGGAAATGAGGCTTGGATATGTAATTTTCCTAATTGCATGGTTTCTCACCTTCCAAAAATTAAGTCGGGTCATCACCCTCTCCTTTTGGTTTTAAATCCGAATATTTCTCTCCTCCGGGGAAAACCTTTTACATTTTTTGTTGTATGGGTTGTGGGTTTTGATGGATTTTTGAAGGAAAATTGAGAGTTCTCTGGTAATATATCTGATTCTCTTGGTAAGCTCACTCATAAACTTATGGAGTGGAATAAACATGTTTATGGTAATATTACCACTCGCAAGAGAAATCTTATAAAAAGAATTGCCAGCATTTAGAGGATAAGGGACTACATTGGTTCTTACCACTTAAATTAGGTGGATTTGTCTCTTCACCAAAATCTTGAGAGTGTTCTTCACCATGAAGAACTTCTTTGGAAGCAAAAAGTTAGGTGTGACTGGTTGAAATTGGGGGACCGAAACACTAAAATTTTCCATACTCGTACTTTGCAAAGGAGGAAAAATAATTGTATTTACCCTATTCGCAATTTTGATGGTAATTGGATCTACGACCCGAAGGCCATTGAAGGAGAGGCGAACGAGATTTTTCAAAGATTGTATAGAGAAATTCTTGTGCCTTTGGATATTTTACCTCCTAGCGGTTTTCCTGAGCTTAATCCAGTTGATATTAGTTTTTTGGGGAAACCGGTATTAAATGTGGAGATTAAGGAGGCTCTTTTTGATATGGCTCCTCTTAAAGCTCCCAGTAGTGATGGTTTTCATGCCCTTTTCTTCCAAAAGTCGTGGGACACCACTGATTGGGTCAGGAAGGTCTTCCATGGAAATACTATTGATCCTAATCTGAATAATACCTTGATTGTTCTTATTCTGAAGGTTTAGGATCCTGAAGTTTTTTGGTCAATTTCGGCCAATAAGCCTTTGCTCGGTTTTATACAAGTTGATGATGAAGGTAATTGCTAACCACTTTAAACATATCTTCCTTAAAATTATTGTGCAGGAGCAGCTGGCTTTATTGCAGGAAGAAATATCAAATGAGAATATTATTTTAGCTTAAGAGGTAATTCATACTATGAGATGTCAGAAAAAGCAGAAATGGATGGCGATTAAAATTGACTTGGAGAAGGCTTATGATAGAGTTAGTTGGGAGTCCATTGACATTTCTCTCCAAGCGGCAGGTATCCCCAATTATCTTATTAATGTTATTATGTCCTCTATCTCTAATTCTACTATGCAGGTTATGTGGAATGGAGTTCCCTATTAGAGGTATCCATCAAGGGTGTCATCTTTCTCTTTACCTTTTTGTGCTCTGTATGTAGTGGCTTGGCTATTTGATTTAGTTTGCTATTTCAGAAGGAAAGTGGAACCCTATTTTTCTATCTAGAAATGGGCCAGCTATTTCACATTTGTTTTTTGCTGATGATTTGGTTATGTTTAGTAAAGCATATTCGAAGCATGGTAGAGTTTTAAAAAATATTCTCGATATATTTTATACACTATTTGGGCATTAAATTAACGCTAGGAAGACCAACATTTTCTTTTCTAAAGGCGTGGATGAGTCTACAGTGGATACGATTAACACTATGTTTGGTTTTTAGCGAGTTTATAATCTTGGTCACTATCTTGGAGTTCTTCTTTTTCACTAGAGGGTCACTAGTAGCACTCTTCATTTCGTGGTAGAAAAAGTGCGTGGTAAGCTTTAAAGTTGGGAAGCCAAAAATCTCTCTTTAGTAGGGCCCTTCACTTTAGCTCAATCAATTCTCTTATCTATTCCTAGTTACTTTATGCAGTCCATGATGATACCTAGGAAAATTAGTGATAAGATTGAAATTTTGGTCAAACAGTTTATCTGGGGGTCATCCGAGAGGAAAAAGAAAATGTCTCTGGTAGAGTGATGAGATTGAAATTTTGGTCAAACAGTTTATCTGGGGGTCATCCGAGAGGAAAAAGAAAATGTCTCTGGTAGATTGGGATTCCATTTGTCAACCAAAAGTGTGTGGCCGTCTTGGTTTGGGGAAACTCTGAGATCAGAATATATCTTTTTTGTTAAAGTTGGGGTTTAAATTGTTGTCTGACGAGGAAGCTTTTTGGGTTCGTGTGCTTAGATCGAAGTACCAAATTAAGGATGATTTACTAATTTGCATTGATAGGGATAGGAGCTCTTTTCTCTGGAAGTCTCTTTCCAAAATTTGGGTGTTAATTCGTGAAAACTTACATTGGTCTGTTGGAGATGGTTACAAAATTCAGTGCTGGAAGGATAATTGGATTCTCGATATTGGGCATCTATTTAGACACACTTCTCCTAATGTTAATCTAAATTCTGATTGCCTTCTGCTTGAGATGATTACTGAGGAAGGCCTGTAGAAATTAGATCTTTTCCGAGTTTGGTTATCAGAAGATGTGATCCAGGCTATTAAGGGTATCTTTCCTCCTTATCCTTCTGAAGGTCCTGATAGAATTTCTTGGAGCCACACTTCGTCTGGTGCTTTTTCTGTTAAAGCTGCCTATAAGGCTCTTAAGGAAGGAGACTAGAATCTGAGAGATGAGAAATGGAAGAATGTTTGGAAGTTTCCTAGTCCTCAACGGGCTTGTATTTTTATTTGGACGGTTTTACAGGGAAGAATTCTTAGTAATGTAGAAAGAGTTAGGAGGGGTCTTTTGGATGATCCCTCCGGTCTCATTTGTGGGTATCACTCGGAAGATATTTTACACATACTACGAGATTGTCCGATTGCTAAGGATGTTTGGGCTAAGGTTAGTCTAGGTAAGTACCTTTCAAATTTTTTCTTTATTATTTCTTAGGATTGGTTTCTTCTTAATATGCAGGTTAATAGGTTGATTCAAAATGGAGGAGCTAGTTGTGCTTGTTTTTTTGGATTGCTTATTTGGTGTATATCGAAAAATCAAAATTTATACATCTATCAAGGAAAACCTTGGAGCTCAAAAGAAATAGTTCAAGGATCTTGTAGTTGGGCAATCCATTTCTTCTCTTCATCTCAAGAAGTTCCTTCCGGATGTCTTGAGTGCTCTTTTGAAGCTCATACCATTGAGGAAAGGTCTATCTTAATACTGATGGGGCAACACAATTGGATTCTGGACTTGCTACAGCTGGGGGTGTTGTTTATGATAAGGAGGGAAATTGGATTGTTGGATATCACCGATTCCTTAGTAAATGTTCAATTTTTGATGCGAAACTCTAGGGCATTCTTGATGGCCTCAAACTTGTTCAACGATGGGGCTATGACCAAGTAATCATTCATTCTAATAGCTTGGAAGTTGTTAAAGGCATTTCTGGAAGCTCTTCCACTGTCTCAAATTCTGCTTTGATTAGGCAAATCCATTATATTTTGTCTCAGGAAAATCAATGGTTTCTGCGGTATATTCTGAGGGAACAAAATCAAGTGGCGGATTGTTTAGCTAAGCAAGCTTTGATCGAGAAATCCAATTTGCAAGTCCTTGATGTTCCACCCAAGATGGCTCGTACTTTTATTGATAGGGATAAGTCTACAGGCGTTACTTTCACTCAAACATTGATTTTGCAATTTTTTAGTTTTTTTCTTTTCTCACAAAAAAAAAATACTTTTCTAATTAATTGGATCTTAATTGTGTTATCTATAATAATAAATTTAATCAAAGTTAGTATATGTTGAATCTTGGATCTAGCAACCAATTCCTTTTGACTTTTAACTAAATGAACTCCACTATTCTCAAATCTTGGGATGCTAAAAGAGTGGGCTTCATGTAAAGGACCAAACACAAGATGAAAACTGAGACTTCCCAATAGGAAAAGTTTACCGTCTCTATAAGGGGAAAATCCAAAATAAAAAATTCAATCTATAAAATTTGAATACAATTGCCAATGAGTATGTAATTATGATCTCCCAAATTTCAATAACAAATACTTACAAAAAATTAAAATGTATATGAGTTTAAAAAAGTAACCCAAATAAAATTTTCAATAAAAATCAACAAAGTGTCCTGGTATATTTTCTTATGGTTTTTGACAACTCCTAAGCTCTCTATATAAGGGGAAATTATGATAAGTGCATCCATTTGAATTTATTTATGATAATTTTCTCTTTGAATTGTGCTATTTAAGCCCTAAATTATTTTATTTTGTCTCATATTTTATTTTTCATGTAATAAGTGAAAGAATTGGAGAAAATTGGGCTTGAAGATTATTTTAGTAAATTTTTGGAGACTGAATTTTAAACTTTCACTACTTCAATATTTTGGTCATAACTTAATCTACAAAACTCTGATTTGGGACCATAATATATCATTTTGAATGTAATTGAAAGATCTAACTATGTTTATTTCACAACTTGGACCGCAAAAAGCCAATAGGAAGATGCCTAAAAATAGCTTAGAAGTTTGTAATGCAAATAACCAAAAACTTAGAAAAACTGCTCCAATTCATTAGGGGCACTTTCGATTTTTCTCCCTTATGAGAATTTTGACTTATAAATATATAGTTTTAGGCTTAGACTTAGCTCACCACTTTTAAAGTTATTTTATTTTTGTATTATATTTTTGTGTTCTATTTTTTCCCGAGTTTCTAAACTCTACTTTTCTAGTTAAAGGGATTTTGACATTTTGATTCAAAAAGCTTGTGAGATCTAATTTGTTTTTAATATTTTCTTTATTCTTTGGTATTTGCGGATATTCTAAGTGATTATTATAGAGTTGAGTAAACAAGATAGGATTAGTGAGATATAGTTGGAACCCATGGGAATTTTTATGTGCATGTGTCACGGGCCGCAGTTCAAAGCCCGTGGCCATTGCACCAAATGCATTCAGAGGAGGTCTATTATATAGATGAGGATCATTTGGCCCGCAAGAACTAGCTCGATTCGGTAATTTGTTGGAAAAGTCTGTCAGATTGAAGCCTAGTTGGCCCGATAATGAAGATATGACAACTTAGGCTATTTTGGTAACTAATCTTAGAAGATTGATAGAATCATATCTTATAAAGATTAGATTAGATTTGAAAAGACATATCTTGTAAATCCCTAAAATCAAGGGTTATAGTTAATCTCGTACGTCGATGTAAATGTATATTGACCGTCGATTTTGGGGGAGCTCAACAATAAATAGAGAGTCTCCCTTCATTTGTGCTCACTCCATTCATTGTTTCATTATTCTTTGTGAATAAGATAATAATGAGAGCATTTACTCAAATACTTTGTGTGTGCCCTTTCTATTGTTCTTTATAAGCTTCTTTTGGCATAAATCACTTCCGCTCTACAAATTGGTGACTTAGAGGACTTCTAAAGGAATTCTCACTTGAGTAAAGGCTAACTTAGGTGAGTTTAGACAAACAAATCGCCTAAGACCACACAAATCGCGAGACGAAAGATTTATCTCCGTGACAGAAGCAATATGATGCTTACTATTATTCGTACTTCAGTTCTTATTATTGCACTCCAGTTCTTAATGCTACTTTGCACTTTGGTTCTTATTCTACATATTCAGTGTACATCATGATTATTCAGTGTATCCTTCTCAGTTTTCCATTGTTGGTAATGGCTTTGTGATATAAATGAAGAAGTGTTACATGAATTAAGTGCTTGGTCTATCTCTAGTAAAAAGATAAAGACAAAGACATGAAATAAATTAGTATGTATAAATGAATTAATGTAACTTAATGATACTGATGTTAAATACTTGGGTAAGTAGAATTCATATAAATACACGCATTGTTTTCACACCGAGTACTGTGCTATATCATTTTACAACACAGTAAATCAATATTTCTTACGGTTCAATCAAAATTAAACATACAATAAAATTAGTTTCAATAATTTCTACAATCGTTTAACTAATTTGCTCCTAAGCTTATATAAGGAAATCCATCAACAAAAAAATTTGCCATACTAAAAACTGCAGTATTCTGCAACCGTTACCCTATCCTGAGACAGACCACTTTCTAGCCAAAAAAAAAAAAAAAAAATTGTATTCACCATTCTTTTGTGTCATTCTACCTCTAATACTGCTGAACGGAATTCTTTTTGTACATTTGATAATCAGGAGGGAATGGGATTGCCAGAGTTTAAACCCAAACTTTTATACCACAAAGCCAAGAGATCATCAGCAATGAAGACAGCAACACAACCAAGATGCTTACCAGGTATGGAGAGGTGATTCCATAGGAGAACTAGGGAAAGAAACACATCATATATAACAGCAGCAGCAGCAACAACAATAATAAAGTTTTAAAATCACTGAACAACAAATATCATAATTCATTAATGTGAGATCATCCAAAACATGTTTATTTTGCTAAATGACTTCTGTGTCAGTTCTCATAACCATTTTCTTCTCGAACTAGTTGATCTTTTATGACTATATAGAAACCTCGGAAGGCTTAATAAGCTATTAACCCTAGTAATACCTTCTAAGGCTGACCACTCTTCATCATCGGCAACTGAGATGCACTCAGCAAGACTCCTCTTAGACTGGCCTGGGAAATTCGAAGACAACATTTCTTCTGTCAGTTCAGTTACAGGAACTATCTCCGTAGAACCATGAAATGCATCAGATTGACCAAGACTTGAAGTGTGAGAATATCCCTTATTTTCATCAATAGCCACCATAGGTTCTCTGCATTCCTTAGGAATCCTTGTTAAGTCATTCTCTTCTGCAGTTCCATTACTTGCAGGCAAATATTCCAGAAAGAGGCATACGACAGCACAATCATCATTCTTAGAAGTAGGGTACTTAAGCCTCCATGCTCGAGTAGCACAATCTACAAGAGCTCTGGCAGCTGTTGAGCGACTAGGGGCTGATGCCACAATGTCAATGGCTTCCTTATTTGAAAGGACGTCCCAAACCTGCACCAAAGTTAAAATTGAGTTCTTGAATTTATATGAACTTCAAGGGGAAAAAAAGGTAAATATATACATACATATGTATAAATGTCCTTACAATGGCGGGTATTTTCAACCCTTATCTAACACAAAATAAAACTTGCCAACTGCTTTGCCTATCTAAGAACATTGCCACATGGTGGCAACATAAAGATAATATGTCGAAACAAAGGAAGAGCATTTATAAATGGACTCCCCCGTAGGCTATAATGAACCAGGAAAAAAAAAAAAGGTTTCAGAGTTCTACACAATTTTCAAGCAAACTTGATTGATGTACTACAAAGATGAATATACCCCATCAGTGGCAAGAATGACAAATTCGTCTCTTTCAGTAAGGCGGCGATAGAAAACATCTGGGACAGAAATCAACCCAAAATCCTTCAGACAGAAGTCCCCAAAAGCTCTAGCCATTGCCAAACCAGGTGAGTCATTATTGGGCAACCATACACGTGCAACCTCAGGCTCATCTTGCAAGGCAAAGACCCTTCCCCTGCATTGCTGAATTCTAGCAGCTTCCCCTAAACATAAGTGTTGCAACAACTTATTAGTTCAAGAGAGAGAGGGGAGAGAGAGGAGATAAAGAAAGAGAGAGAAGGACTTGGCAGATCAGGCTTCAGGTCAACAGTCAATTGAACAGCAATCAGAGAATTATCTTTGTCTCTCATTGCCAGCACTGCTCTTGAGTCACCAATATTTCCAATTACAAGATCCTGACCCTAGAAGCCAATAATTGTCATAAAATTGTAAGATAATGTGAAATAAAGCTTTCAAGATTCTCAAACAAAAATTATTGGGAAACCTTTACGACATGTACAATGTGAAGATGCATACATTACCATGTCCAATTTAACAAAGTTCAAATCCTAAATTTCTGTACACACATTAATCTACTTCTGGTTCTGATACATGAGCATCTACAACAAAAGTTGAAACTTGGCAGTTATTGTTTAGGGAGAAAAAAGAAGAAGACAAGTCCATTAACTATACAAATGTTAAAATTTAAGCGTGGTAATACATCTGAATACTTGATTAACAATCCAAGAGATGACTAAGTTTGAATTTTGGGCCACTCATGGTTAATACCTGCTTCACCAAAGTAACAGCAGTTGTCCCACTGCAGAAACAATCAATTGCTGGATGCAACTTTAATTCCTTATCCATTAACTTGAAAGCCTTTAACATAGACTGTTTAAGAGGTAAATACATCTCTGGAAGCTGTTCGTTTTCTTCAATCTCCCATGATTCACAGCATTCATCATCCATGCTCAAAGACGCAGCATCCTCAGACATAGTGCTTTCAGGAGCATTTTCACTCTTATTGAGACAGCTCTGCTCACCAGTAAGACTAGCTTTCCATTGGGTACATAATATAACAGGAAGAGAATCTCGTACTTTCTTGGCAACCATATGACCATAAGGACCATGACCATCAAATACACCACAGAATATCGCATCACTTCTCGAACTGAAATTCTAATATAAAAACATTGAAACCAAGTCATCACATATTAATGCCATAGAGGGAAAGGAAATAAATCGACAATGATAGAAAAGTTACATTAAAGAAAATGACAGAACACACTAAATAGAAGAATTATAAGCACTAAGACTAACCTCCCAAACAAGCATGGCATCCTGATTGGTCCCTTTCTTCCCCTGTTGGGTATACAAGCATGCAACACTGCTGGCACCATTCAAAAACATTCTCCCTGGAATGAGATGAAGCTCTGCCTCACCCATTGGCACTAACCCACTAGATTTCTTCCTCCACCTCCCTAGCCCCTGCCTTTGCTTCTGCTTCTTGGGCGAAGCACAGGTTATAGCCGTGGATGCATCTGTCACTTGGTCATCCCTTTTGTTGCCACTTTTTCCGTTGGCTGCGGATGAGAAGCAAGAACCCATCTCAAAGTCCTATGTTATATATAAAAAAAAATCAAAACACAATTAAAATCCATTCCAAGAGTCAAAACTGCCCCAATCCTTAATAGTCATTATAGCTTTTGCTGGTATTTTTATCATTAATTTTCCATTCGTTTAGAATGCTTAGGTTAAAAAGAGGGTTAACCTGACAAAGAGAAACAGAGAGATCAAAGCATTTGTAAAGTAGCCAAGCCCCTCACATGCATCTCACTGCTGGCTCATCATCATCCATAGGTGAACACATTTTCCCATAATTGCAAATAAATTATTTAAGGAACACGAAGGATAGTGCACACTGCAGAAGACCCCTCTCTGCTACCTACTTTATTTCAATCTGAAAAAGAGGTTAAAACTTAAGATGTTAACTAGAAAAAAGTAAAGGAAAATTTTACATGGAGAGTATTTAAATTTATGTTGAATCTAAGGCTTAAGTAAAAGATAAAAGTGGTGCAGCAAGCTTAATTAAACAGAAGATTATTAAAAAGTGCACTACTATAAATTTTCATATAAAATGGTGCAGCAACTGTAATGACGAAGTTTAAGTTCCCTTCCCTTTCTCCTTTTGCTTAAAGAAACAAAATTCCCATCACAATGCATTTCATTTTGCTTGTTTTCTTAGTTTGTAGGACTCACTTCTCCAAAACTCTGATTTCATCTCGTTTTAGACATTTTTATAAAAATCCAAGATTATCATGAACCAAGATATCCAAGCAATCAGAAACAGTTGGACCTAGGCTTTTCCCACAGATTTTGACCCAAATCCTGTTGCATTCTCATCGTATTATCAAAATGTTGGCAATAATTTTAACGTGATCATATACTCTATAAAATCCTACAAATTACCCAAATACAGTCTATATATAACAACTTTTAGAACACTGTGGATCTGATATTATTCTTGTCATGTTATGAATTCTTAGATGATTCTCTTTTACAAAGAAAAAATAGGTGAATGCTAAATGTTGCAGAAGTTTCAACATCATATTGCAAAGAAAGAACAATGGAGCACAAGCCCATCTACTCTGTCCTCCAAGCAAACTTTAACTATGTTGTCAATTGACATTTAAAAAAAAAAAAGGCATTTAACATAAATAAGACTTAAAGTGGAGTTATTATTCAATATCACCTATGCTTTTATATTAAACATATGTAAATATGTTCTTTCTTCCTAAACCAAGATAAAGAAAATAGCATCACAACTATTAATTGGAACTTATTAACAACATTGATGCAAAACTTAACTCAATGTAATTAAGGAGGATGGTTCAAACTAACACGAATGAAAGATTCAAAAGTTATTTGCCCAGCTAGCTCTAGTATTTGGCAAGCAACATTGATGCAAAACTTAATTCAATATAATTAAGGATGACGGTTCAAACTAATAAGAACGAAAGTTTCAAGAGTTATTGGCTCAGCTTGCCCTAGCATTTGGAAAACAAAATTGATGCAAAACTTAATTCAATATAATTATGGATGATGGTTCAAACTAATTCAATATAATTATGGATGATGGTTCAAACTAACATGAAAGAAAGCTTCAAAATTTATTTTCTCAGCTTGCTCTAGCATTTGGCAATTTCTTATTTGAATTTGAAATCGAAATAATGACAATAATGATGACGATGATAATAATACCAGTTGAGATGAAAGGAAGACAGAGTAGCTTTACATTTTATGAGTCGAACCTACAACCTGGTGTTATCAAATTGATTCCTACTTTAAGCATTGGATAAGAGGAGTGACGGAAAGTTATTAACAAGTGCTTCAGAAGCATAGCTTTCAAGTTCTCAAAACCTTACCCAGCGTAACATAAATGAAGATATGACTAGCCAACCAACTACTCAAAGACATAATTAACTGCATTCATCAAGGTACCTACATCACCTACAGCATTTAAAGAAACTAAAGAAGCGTGACACATATAATTAGGTAGAGTTGTACTGACTTCTCTAAATGACCTTCAATTACATGATTTCTTTGAATTAAGTAACCTATAAATAAATTAACACTAACATAAAGAAAAAAAAATTAAACTTGTATAGTTTTAAGTAACTCAATGAGAGTCTACAATCCAGGATAATCAAATTAAGTTGAGAATCTAACTGCAGCAGCAAAAGCTATTAGGGCTTCAATTCTCGTTTAACTTGAAATATTAAAAAAAGAAGGAATCCAAGCAATCAAACAGAGACTTCACTAATTGAGAAAAAGAAAAAGAATGAAAAATTTGGAATACCTTGTTTGAGGCTTGAGATATGAGAAAGACAGCTTCGACGGTAGCAGAAGCTCGATCGACTAAAGATAAGTTTAAATTAGAAGAGAGAGGAAAGGATTAGATGAAAGAATCAAGTTTTAGGGTTTTATTTTGTGGGGGGAGAGTGTTGGGTGAGGTTGGTGGCCGTTTTATTTTTTTCCCTTAAAAATTGTCAACTGTTACGAGAAAGATTAAAATAAAGAAAGGGCGGCTGAAATGTGGGACTGAGTTGAGTCGAGTTCGAGTCGAGTTCGAGTTGAGTTGAGGAAGGAGTGATGTGGTCGCTTTGGTGAGCTCTTCCGAGTTCCCTCGCAGGTGCAGGAAGTGACTGTCGTGTTGTGCGCGAAGATGCTAAATCTGTCTGCTTATTGCCGGGTCTCACTATCCGGCTGCAAGTGCCCAAAAATGATTTTCGGGTGTTTCAATTCCTTTTGTTGTCTTAAAGTACACTATTAGTAAGTCAATTATGCGGAAATATTTTAATCATTAATTAAAAATAGTTGTTCAATTTATTTTATTGTCATTAAAATAATTTGTTTTAACTGGTATAAGAAATCATTTTAGTTTTTTTTATATTTTTTATCAATTTGATCTTAGATTCTATATAAAAGTTATAAAAAAGCTCCAAATTATTCAAAAATAAAAAAATTCTATATGAAAATTCTAGAAAAATAAAATCTCAAATATGTTATTGTTGAATAACTAATATATATGGGAAATAAAGAAAATTATCATTCAATAAAATCCAATAAAAAATTAAAAATAGAACAAAATAAAAAGTTAGATCATTAGCAAATTAGTAATATCTTTGAGTCGAGTTTCATTCCCTTGAAGAACATATAGAATTGGTGAAAAAATAGAAAGTCGATAATAGCAAGAAAAGAGAGAAAAATATAACACACAAATTTTACGTGGAAACCTTTTTGAGAAAAAAATCATGGGCAGAGGAGAAAAAAATTCACTATGTTGTATTCGAATAAATATAAGGAGTATATATTGCGTCTATTTATAGGTTTAGAAAATCTTTCTAATCAACATCTAATAGAAGTAATGCAGTAAGATTGAAACACATTATTCAAATCAATATCAAACAGAAAAAGTAAACTTCTATACGCATTCCTCTTGTGCAGCATTTATTTTATTTTAATAAAAATTTGGGTCACAACTATAATAATCTCCATCTTGACATGTATTCTTAACGAACAAGTTCTCCACCTCTTCCATGAAACCCCTTAAGGTTTATCTTCAACAATGAACACTAACCAAGTCTAAGCAATGCTCAGGCTTGGTTATAGGAAGTGACTTAGTCATCATATCTGCTGGATTATCATAAGTACTAATTTTGCTCACAACAATATCACCATGAGCAATAATATCACGAACAAAATGATACCAAAAATAAATGTGCTTTGTTCTCTTATGAAACATTTGATCTTTTGTAAGGAAGATGGCACTTTGACTGTCACAAAATACTGTATTGATTTGAATGTCTTCATTGAGTTCACTAAATAGCCCCTTTAACCAAATAGCTTATTTACAAGCCTCAATAATTGCCATGTATTCAGCTTCAATGGTAGACAAAGCAACAATAGTTTGAAAGGTGGCTTTCCAACTGATTACACAACCCCCAATTGTAACACCCCTTACCCGAGTTCGACGCCAGAATAGGATACGAGGTGTTATCGGACTTAAACACATACAAACATACATTTCCTAGTTATGAAATTTCGCTCTAATTTAAAACTTTTCACAATACCTTAATGTCCCTATTATGGGCCTACGAGGTCCTAAACACACTTTGGAATTGATTCGGGACTAATCTGTGCATTCTAGAAAACTTTGTAAAATTTCAAGCAGACAGGGGCACACACCCGTGTGGAAGGGCCACATGCCCATATGCCTTCTTAACATGGCCATGTTGAAGGCCCGTGTAGCTCACACGGCCTGAGCATATAGTGTCCCTAGTCCGTGCAAATTTATTTGTCAATTTGAACTTACAGGGGTTTTTACACGGCTTGGCACACGCTCGTGTCTATGACCCGTGTCCCCCGCACGGCCATGACACGCTCGTGTCTCAACCCATGTACAAAAACCTTGACATTCTCTTTCTGATGTCAGCAGCCCTTAGGGGCACACGGCCATGGTACACGCCTGTGTACTAGGCCACTCCTCCACACGATTGGGACACATGGTCGTGTCTCCACCCATGTGGTTACTACTGGGCATTATGTTTTGCCAACTTTAGGTGCAGGAGACACACGGCCTTACCACACGTCCATGGGGCAAGCAGTGTGTCACACACGGTCTAGACACACGCCCGTGTGGACAAAAACAAGGCTATTTACCAAGCCTTTTTGCCACCCTTACGTGCACCACCCTACACAACATCAACCAAAACCAATCCAAGTATAACACATATAACTAAAACAGCCACAACCATGAGAATTTTCATCAAATGCATTTAATAATAATCAATATTAGCCAACATTAATGGCCTATACAAAATTAATATCACATCTATAAGAGCCAACACTTGTGGTTAAACTAACATGAAACTAAACAAAAGATCAAGTCCCTATACATGCCACAGTCAAAACATTTAAACTAGCTATACCAAAAACTTCGGGTGATAGTGTGATTGATGCCTCTGACTTCTCTTGATTCTCGATATTAACTTGGTGGCACTATAAGAGAATGGGAAAGAGAGGGAGTAAGCATAAATCTTAGTAACTTGCATATAAATAAGTAACAATGTCAATCACGCATATTTAACACATAGCATGTTATAAACCAACACAACATTCTTGAGTGCACAAAGGTGGATATCACTACATACTTATACATCACAAATATAAGCCAAAGATTTCAAAATCATCCCAAAATCATTTTCATAGATAGAACTTACTCATGTTATTCTTACCATTTAGGCATCATAACTAGACTTATATCTCATGATTTTCGAATAAAAACCTGTACCACTGACAACATGATTATATCATTCTATATCATTATGATAAGCTTTAAAAATAACCCGTGAAACCATTTGGAATACTAAAGGATATCTGATAAGCCTCACACAAAAGAGTAAATTGTCGATGCCACGTTCTAGACATGGTCTTACACTGGCTTACATGTCGAGGCCAATGCTATGTCCCAGACATGGTCTTACACTACCACACATATCAATGCCGATGCCATGTCCTAGACATGGTCTTACACTGGCTCTCACAATATTGCTGATGCCATGTTCCAAACATGGTCTTACACTGGCTCTCATATCGTGGTCGACGCCATGTCCCAGACATGGTCTTACACTGGTGCACATATCACCAAAATGTCATGGAATGGATATCCAATCTGTTCCTAGGTTCAACCGTGAATTTAACATATTAATGTCATCATGCATTATTCATAATCATATTCAACCATATTATGCAAAATCAATCATTTAACACATAATAGTGATAAATTTGCCTTACTTACATACAACTTACTTTGGTATACAAAAAGTGGATGATTAGTTAGATTTAGTCTACTAGTTTGGCTTTCCCCCGGTCTAGGTCTGGATTTCGTATTTCTTGATCTAAAATGATAAAAGTTCACTAATTTAACCATTTCATAATTCATATTTTGGTAAAATGACCATTTTGCCCTTAGACTTTCACAAAATTATGATTTTACCTTTAGGCTCGTAAATCGATTTTCTTTATCGAATTTCCATATTAACCAAGCCTAGCTAAAACTACTTTAAGCCTATAGAATCTCACAATTTCAATTATTTCACACATTTACCACATAATTTATAACTTATACAAAATGGTCCTTAGTTAAGGTTTTCATAAAAACTACTTCACAAAAGTTGTTTATTTAACAACCATGATTCATTTTCTTCCATGAAAATTCAGAAAAAAAATGAACACTCTCATGGAAAAACCCTAGACTTTCAACCATTTTGCAAAATAGTCCCCTCATTAGCTAGCTTATACTACAAGGGTCCCAAAAATACAAAAATCATCAAGAAAGACCATCAAAATCACTTACTTGTAAGAGTAAAGAGTGGCTGAAATTTTGAAGCTCCAAAACCCCATTTTTGGTGGTGAAGAGAAGGGATGAAAAGATGAAGTCTTTTGTTTTATTTTAATCTTATTTCTAGTCAAAATAGGTCACCAACTTGACCTAATTTTGACTTTTCTATTTCCTTTATCTCTATGGCCGGCCATCCCTTATAAAATGGGTCTAGTTGCCTTTTAAAGACCCCTAATTATGATTCTCTATATATTTGACACCTTTAGCTAATGAAATAAAACTTTTGTCCCTTATGCGATTTAGTCCTTTTTTGCAACTGAGCATACAATCGCTAAAATTATTTCACCAAAATTTTCATGCACTTATATAATCATGATACAACACATAAAATAATATTAAAAATAATTTCTTTGACCGTGGGTTAGTGGTCCCGAAACCACTATTTCGACTAGGCCCAAAATCGAGTTGTTACACCAAAACCTGTGAGAGATATTATTTTATCAAGGTCTCCGACAAAATCAACATCAACATAATCAATGACTCTACCTCTATTTCTTCCAAACTATATGCAAACATCAGTAGTGCCTCATAAGTATCTCAAAATCCACTGAACTGCTTTCTAGTGTTCTTTACCAGAATTTGTCATGTATCTACTAACTGTACTAACTGCATATGATAAATCTGGACATAAACAAACCATAGCATACATAAAAGATCCCACTGCACTAGAAAATGAAACATTTAACATGTAGTCAATCTCATCATCTGATTGTAGAGACAAAGCTGATGAAAGTCTGAAATGGGTCGCTAAAGGAGTACTAATAGGCTTAGCACTCTGCATATTGAACCTACAAAGAACTTTCTTAGTGTACCCTTTCTAACTTAGGTACAATTTAATTGCTTTTCTATCTCTGAGAATCTCCATACCAAGTATCTTCTTTGCTGCTCCCAAATCCTTCATCTCAAATTCTTCACTAAGCTGGGCTTTGCCCTTTCTTATCTCTCATTTATCTTTCGTTGCTATCAACACGTCATCAACATAGAGGAGTAGATACACAAAAGAACCATCATTTTCTTCTTAAAATAAACACAACTATCAAAGCTACTATTTTTGAAATCATGAGAAGTCATAGAGTCAAACCTTTTGTACCACTGCCTTGGTTACTGTTTCAAGCCATAATGGGACTTTTTCAATAAGCAAACATTGTAACGTCTCGATTTAGACCCTAGTTGGAGTAGTAGTTTCGGGACCATAAATTCGAGTCAAAAAAATATTATAATATTATTTTTCATGCTTATAATATGTGAATTTATATCTGTGAAAATTTTGTGTGAAAATTTTATCATTTGTGTGCCTGATTTGATAAAATGACTTAATCACGTAAAATATAAAAGTGGCTAGCCATTTGTTAAAAGTACTTAAGTGCTATGTCTTATTAAAGGAGAGGTCCTTATGATGTAATTAGACCATTGATGAGGTTAATGGATATTAATGACCATCCATTAAGTGTTTTTATATGTTTAAAATAAAGGTTAAAATTGATATTTGATAATTAATGTTATATTAAATAAAACAAACATAAAATTTAGTCCATTATCATCCTTTATTGCCTAAAATTGAAAGAAAAAAAAGAGAAAAAAATTCATAGGGTTTGGCTAAGGAAATTGATGATTAATGTATGGTTTTTGATCCGTTTTTGATAATTTTTACTTTTTTGTGATCGTTGCTTAGTAATCTTTCAAGCCCATGCCCCAATTTATGAATTTGATTATGATTTTAATATGTTCCATTGTTGATAATGTGAGTTTTATGAAGTTTGATGATAGAAAATGAAAGATATGTGTTAGATTACTATGTTTTGTATTGGGATTTTTGATGAATTTGAGTATTTTGGACTAAATTATGAAAATGAGAAATTGAGGGGATAAAATGGGAAATAAATGAAATATGTGGGCTTATATGAGCTAAAGGAAAATTCGGGTAGGCATGTGTGAAAAGAAAATATGTTTATTTTGTGATTTTATAAATTAGGGACTAAAGTGTTAAAATGTGAAAATGTGAGGGCTAATTTGTAAAATGCCCTAAATATGTGTTTATGGATTGATTTGAATGAATGTGAGATTGAATAAGTCAAATTTGAATGTGTTTAGATCAAGAACCAAAGAAAACAGAATTAGATCGATGAAAATCGAAAGTCGTTGAATAGCCGTTTATTTTCGTTCATTTCCATACGAGGTAAGTCTATATACAAATAAATGTGTTTGAATTGATTTTTCATGCTTATATGATATTGAATTGTGATGAATGATTATAGAAGCTGAATATGTGAGATTGAGAAAGTTTCGATAACGTAACAACGTCCAGAAGCCCCTTACGAACCATAGGAATAGTTAGGATACATATGTCATGACATAGGATTTTGATATGTGATTTTGTGTAAGACCACGTATAGGACGTTGGCATCGATTTGAGATTTATGTGTAAGATGATGTTTGGGACATTAGCATCGTATTTGATTTTGTGTAAGACCCTGTCTGAGATAGTGACATCAATATTTGATTACATGGAAGACCACGTCTGGGACGTTGGCATTGTACGAGCTTTCCGAGTTATCCGTATATCCTATTTGATTCCGTACATGTAAGACTCCTTACCCGAGTTCGACGTCGGAATAGGATATGAAGTGTTACCCGACTTAAACACATACATTCAAATATTTTCGAGTCATAAAATTTTGCTCAAATTTTAAAACCTTCAAACTTCCTCTTAACAACCCTAATGTAGACCTATGAGGTCCAAAACACACTTTGGAAATGGTTCGGAAAAGAACTAAACACTTTAAGAAAATTTTGTAAAATTTCCAAGCAGACAGAGGCACACGCCCGTGTGGAAAGGCGACACGCCTGTGTGTCATCTTAACATGGCCATGTTGAAGGCCCGTGTGGCTCACACGGCCTGAACATATCGAAACACTCCTGTGTCCCTAGGCCGTGCGGATTTAATTCTTGATTTGAACCTACAGGGGTTTTTACATGGCATGACACATGCCCATGTCTATGGCCTGTGTCCCCCAACGACCAGGACACGCTTGTGTCTCAGCCGATGTGCAAAAACCTTGACATTCTATTTCTAACGTTAGCAACCCTTTAGGGGCATACGACCATGGTACACGCCCGTGTACTAGGCCATGTCCTCCACACGGTTGGGACACACAGCCGTATATCTGCCCGTGTGGTTCCTACTGGGCATTCTGTTTTGCCAAATTTAGGTACAAGGGACACACGACCTGACTACACGTCCATGGGGCAGACCGTGTGTTTACCCGTGTGGACAAAGACAAGGCTATCTACCAAGCCTTTTTGCCACCCTTAGTTGCACCAACCTATACAACATCAAACATCTCCAATCCAAGCATAAACACATATAACCAAAACATCCATATCCAAGAAAATTTTTAATCAAATGTATTTAATAGTAATCAATATTAGCCAACATCAATGGCCTGTACAAAATGAATATCACATCCATATGAGCCAACACTTGTGGCTAAACTAATGTGACACTAAACAAAAAGAACAAGCCCCTATACATGCCAAACTCAAAACATTTATACTAGCTATACCAAAAGCTTCAGGTGATAGTGTGATCGATGCGTCCAACGTCCCTTGATTCCTGATATTAACTTGGCGACACTATAAGAAAATGGAAAAGAGAGGAAGTAAGCATAAAGCTTAGTAAGTTGCTTGTAAATAAGTAACAATGTCAACCACGTATATTTAAACACATAGCATGTTATAAACTAACACAACATTCTTGAGTGCACAAAGGTAGATATCACTACATACTTATACATCACAAATATAAGCCAAAGATTACAAAATCATCCCAAAATCATTTTCTTAGATAGAACTTACTCATGTTATTCTTACCATTTAGGCATCATACCTAGACTCGTACCTCATGAGTTTTGAATAAAAGCCTGTACCACTCACAACATGATTATATCATTCTATATCATTATGATAAGCTTTAAAAATAACCTGTGAAACCATTTGGAATACTAAAGGATATTCGATAAGCCTCGCGTAAGAGAGTAAATTATCGATGCCACGTCCTAGACATGGTCTTACACTGGCTTACATGTTGAGGCCGATCCCATGTCCCAGACATGGCCTTACACTAGCTCTCGTCTCAATACCGATGCCATGATCCAAACATGGTCTTACAACGGCTCTCATATTGTGGCCGACGCCATGTCCCAGACATGGTCTTACACTAGCGCACATATCAACACCGATACCATGTCCTAAACATGGTCTTATACTGGCTCACATAATGTGGCCAATGCCATGTTCCAAACATGGTCTTACACTAGCACACATATCACTCAAATGTCATGGCATGAATATCCAATCTATTCCTAGGTTCAACAAGGAATTTATCACGTTAAATTTCATCATACATTATTCATAAGTATATTCAATCATATTATGCAAAATCAATCATTCAACACATAATAACAATAAAGTTTCCTTACTTACGTACAACTTACCTCGGTATACAAAAAGTGGGCGACTAGATTGAATTAGTCTACTATCTTGACCTTCCCCCAGTCTAGGCCCGGATTTCGTATTTCTTGATTTGCAAGAGGATAGCTTGGCTGAAGTTTTAAGCTCCAAAAAACCCTTATTTTTGCTGAGAATTTTGGTGGAGAAGAATAACACTATAGCCTCCATTTTCTTTATTTTATTTTAGTCAAATAAGTCACCAAAAGCTCACGTAACCTTGACATTTTGATTTTCTTTGTCCCTATGGTCGGCCATCTCATTATTAAAGGCCTATTTTCTCTTTAAAGACCCTTAATTTTGGTTCTCTAGCTATTTGACACATTGAGCTAATGAAATAAAACTTTTGTCCCTTATGCTATTTAGTCCTTTTTCACAATTAAGCATGCAATCGCTAAAATTATTTCACCAAAATTTTCATGCACTCATATAACATGCTATAACATTTAAAAGAATATAAAAAAAATAATTTCTCTGACCTTGGGTTAGTGGTTCCGAAACCACTGTTCCGACTAGGCCCAAAATCGAGTTGTTACAGTTCTCCCCCTTTGGGATTTTCGTCTCCAAAAATCTTACTAGTGAAAAGGTTAGGGTATTGATGTCTCATAGTCTCCTCGGGTTCCTATGTGGCCTCTTCAACCCCATGTCGATGCCATAGTACTTTCACGAGTGCTATACTTTTATTTCTCAATTACTTGACCTCTCGGGCTAATATCTTAATCGGCTCTTCGCCATAAGTCATGTCTGATCGAATATCAACCTCTGTTGGTGAAAGAACGTGTGAAGGGTTAGAATGGTAACGGTGCAACATCGACACATGGAAAATGTTGTGGATCTTCTCTAACTCGAATGGCAAGGCTAGTCAATAAGCTACCGATTCAATTCTCTCAGTCACCTCATAAGGTCCAATAAAACGTGGACTTAATTTTCCTTTCTTACTGAATCTGAGAACTTTCTTCCATGGGGATACTTTTAAAAACACCTTATCACTGACTTGGAACTCAATTTCTTTTTCGTTTCAATTCCACATAGGATTTCTGTCTATCCGAGAAGACTTTCAAACAATCACGAATTACCTTTACTTTCTCTTCGGTCTGTTTGATAAGTTGACCCCGTGAATATAATTTTCTATGAGTTCAATCCAAAACAAGGGTATTCGGCACTTACGCCCATAGCACCATTTTCAAGCTCGACTGATAGCTATTGTTGTAGGCAAACTTTACCAGCGGTAAATACTTTTCCCCACTGCCTTGGAATTCAAGAACACAACACCGCAACATGTCTTCAAGAAACTGGATTTCTCTTTTCGACTGACCATCGGTTTACGGATGAAAAGCCGTGCTAAAATTCAAATTTATCCCCAAATCTTATGTAACTTTTTCCAAAATTGAGAAGTAAACCTCGGATCTCTATTCAAAATAATCGACAACGGCACTCTGTGAAATCTCAAAATTTCAGAAACATACAATTCGGCTAGCAGAGTTGATTTCGTTAGTCGATCAACTATGACCCAAACAACATCTTTCTTTCTTGGTTATGATGGCAATCCCGTCACAAAATCCATGGTAATTCGATCCCATTTCCACTCAGGAATCATTACAGCTGAAGTAAACCCGAAGGTACTTGGTGCTAGGCTTTCACTTTCTAACAAATCAAACATTTTGACACAAACTCTGAGATGTCTCTTTTCATACCCAGCCACCAATACAATCTCTTCAAGTCATTATACATCTTGGTACTACCCAGATGGATTGACATACAACTATTATGTGCCTCCTGAAGAATTTTCCCAATAAGCTCATCATTTCTAGGTACACAGGCCCTATCTCGAAACATCAAACAACAGTCGGTACTAATCCAAAAATATGATTCGTTAACTATCTCACACTGAGTCATCTTGGCTTGCAAATCTTTATCCCTTTTCCGAGCTTCACAAATCTCTTGAAGAAACATAGGTCTAGCTCTTAACTCTGCTAGAGTTGAACCATCCTTGGTTACAGACAACTGAGTATTCATAGCTCCCAAGGAAAACAATTACTTCCTACTTAATGCATCTGTGACCACGTCCGCCTTTCATGGGTGATAGTCTATAACAGCCCGGTTTAGACCCTAGTCAAAATAGTGGTTTTGAGACCACAAATTTGAGTCAAAAAAATATTTTAATATTATTTTCCGTGCTTATAATATATGAATTAGTATGTGTGAAAAATTCGTATGAAAATTTGATCGTTTGTGTACTCAATTTGTTAAAAGGACCTAATCGCATAAAATGTAAAAGTGACCTTCTATTTGCTAAAGTGCTTAATTGCTATGTCTCTTTAATTGTGAGGTCCTTATATGGTTATTTGACCATGGCATGCATTAAATGACTTAAATGGTCTTTGGATGGTGGTTTATTAATTATATGATGTAAGGGCAAAATAGTAAACTAGTTATAAATGATATATTAAATAAAAGAAAAACTTAAATTAATTCATTTTAAGTCTTCTTCCACCGAAAATAAGAGAATAAGAACACCATTTCTAGGGTTCAAGCATTCAACATTCACATTACTTGATTAAGGTATGGTTTTGACTCGGTTTTAGATAATTTCTACGTTTTTGTGATTGTTGCTTAGTAATCTATCAAGCCCATGTTTTAATTTCTGATTTTGTTCATGATTTTGAGTTGATCAATTGATGAAATTATGAGTTTTGTGAAGTTAATTGATAGAAAATGAAAGATATGTGTTGGGTTAGTATATGTTGTCTTTGAATTTTTGATGAATTTGAGTAATTTGGGCTAAATTGTAAAAATGAGATTTTGAGGGATTAAAATGTGAAATAAATGAAATAAGTGGAATTTTATGAATACTATGAATATTCGGCCAAGTATAAGTATAAAGAAATTTTATGTATTTTGTGATTTTATGAATTAGGGACTAAATTGTTAAAATGTGAAATGTGATGGCTAATTTGTAAAATGCCCTAAATATGTGTTTTTGAATTGAATTGAATGATTTAGTGAATAAAAGAGTTAAATTTGAATTTATATAGATCAAGAACCAAAGAAATCAGGATTAGACCGGAGAAAGTCGAAAGTCGTCAAGTAGTCGATTTCGTTCGTTCGAATCTGTACGAGGTAAGTCTATATACAAATAAATGTGTTGTAATGATTTATTTATTCTTATATGCTATTGAATAATGATGAATCGCTTATTGAATTGAATATGAGATATCTGAGAAAGTATCAACAAAGTTCCGACGTCCGAAAAGCCCTGTACAAAACATATGAATAGTTAGGATACATATTTCATGACATAGGATCCGATTTGTGTTATCGTGTAAGACCACATCTGGGACGTTGGCATCAACTTATGATTTACCTGTAAGACCATGTCTGAGACATTGGCATCATATTTGATTTTGTGTAAGACCCTGTCTGGGACAGTGTCATCGATATTTGATTACATGTAAGACCACGTCTAAGATGTTGGCATTGTACGAGCTTTCTGAGCTATCCATGTATTCTTATGATTTTGAACGGTTCAACGGGCATTCCGAGAAAAGAATGAATATATGAAATGTGTATTCGAATCAGGTATGTTTGAAATGTATACTATGTTTGAGAATAAAAGGTAAGCACATGTGCAAGTGATGATATATGAAATAAGTATGAGAAAATATGCTATATATGCAAATGAATTAGGATTATGTGAATTGTATATGAGCTATGTAGTAAGTGATAGTATTTGGCCATGAATTACATGATTGGTTTGGTATATAATTGTGTTATATGATAAGTTTATTTATATATGGCTTACTAAGCTTTTGAAAGCTTACTTTGTGTGTATTTGCATTGTTTTATAGATATCGAAGCTATTGTAAGCTCGAGGATCGTTGAGGATCATCACCACACTATCGAACTCTATTTTGGTACCTTTTGAAAATATATATATTGAAGTATGGCATGTATAGGCTAGAAGTACTTTGATTATGTTTTTGATGTATATATTTAGCCATGTGATATGGCTTGGTTTTGATATATGAAATGTGATGCAATATGATCAATATGATGTGTTTATGAATGGCCAGGAAATTTGGTAAGTTTGGTAAGTTTAGGTATGTGCTTAATTGTGGCTTGGTTTTGATATAGTAAGAATGTACTATGATATTGAATGAGTATATTAAGATTATAAACCATATGTTTTGGTTTGTTTATGGCTCATGTTATGGTATGTTTTGGCATGGATGTTAAGCATGGAATTTGTTGATAATGAAATGACATGAATGGTGTATGTTTTGGTTGTGAAATGGTCGAAAATTTGTATAAAATGATGTGGTTTTGATGCTTGTAGGGAGGATCCTTAATGGGTGGAAAATTGGCATAGTAAATGACTTATTTTTGCCCACAGGGGCGGGGACACAGGCGTGTGTCTCAGCCATGTTGCTCAATGGCCATTTCAAAATAAGCCTGGGCAGACCAACGGTCACACAAACGGGCGTGTGCTGGGCCATGTGGCTAAGTCAGTTTCGAGCACGGGCTAGACACACGGGCGTGTGACTGGCTGTGTGACCTAAGTTAGTAGTCTCCTTAATTTTCACACGGCCTGGCACACTGGCGTGTCTAATGCCATGTAAGGCACACAGCCTATTCACACGGGCATGTGACCTGTATAACTTTGAAAAATGTTTAAGTTTCGATAAATATTGTATGCATTTGGTTTAGTCCCGACCCATTTCTAAAGCATGTTTAAGGTCTCGTTGACCTATGTAAGAGACTCTGTATAGTTGTTTAACAATGATGCTATGATGATTGTGAAATGAATATTAAATGTTTCGATATGTCCGGTAATGCCTTTAACCCTAGTTCGGCGACAGATACGAGTTAGAGGTGTTACATTTGGTTCATATGAAAGTTGCAGTTTAGTCGATTCTAAGACTAAAGTAGCATATGTGAGTCTAGCTATACATGCCATATTTATGAATTGCAATAGTGTGATGAATCCTAACAATGAAAATGTGATTTTTATATAGTAAATAGATCCCGAACGAGCCGTAGTTGACGATGTCGAAAGAAATACGCCTACTTCCACGCAAGGGATAGTGCCATCTGATTCTAGACCGGCTACTAGTAGTCATGACAGAGAGGCTAAACAAGCCTTCTATCAAATGATAAACGATTGGTTCACCCAATATATCCGAACTAATCCGGCTGTGGCACAACGTTCACCCCTAGTCAATCTTCCGCAAGTCCCTGTTATGCCACAAGTGAATCTGATTCAGTTAAGTAAGCCACCGGTTGATAAGATTAGAAAATATGGGGTTGAAGAATTCCATGATACTACAAATGATGATTCTGAGGGAGCCGAGTTCTGGCTAGAGAATACGATAAGAGTGTTCGATGAATTGCCATTGACTCCGGACAAATGCCTTAAGTGTGCCATTTCGCTTTTGAGAGATACGACGTATCATTGGTGGAAGACGTTGATATCCGTAGTTCCGAGAGAACGAGTTACTTGGGATTTCTTCCAAGCTGAAGTCTGGAAGAAATACACTAGTCAGAGATTCATCGATCAGAAACGCAAAGAGTTTCTTGAGCTTAAACAAGGCCGTATGTCTATTATGGAATACGAGCGAGAAACACAAAAAACATATTTTGTTTTATTTAATTTACATATTAATTACTAATTACCAAATTAGCCTTAATAATAAACCATTAAATCACCTAATTAACGGTCATACTTGTCCACTCATAATAAAAATGGATTAATTACTACATAAGGACCTCCACAATTTAATTTCATTGCCACTTAATACCATTAGCTATTAGAATATACTTTTTTCATTTTATGCGATTTAGTCATTTTTATCAAATTGACTAATCAAATGATAAAATTTCTTAACGAAATTTTCACAACATACTATCATGCTATAAACGGGCTGTTACAAAATCAAACATTCAAAACACACTTAACAAATGCAAAACTCAAGCTTAAACAACCTAGTAACTAACCATTCAACCCATATGCCGAAATGGCACCAGAATTTCAACAAATGAATTTTTCTTAAACACTTAACCATTTCATTCCACATCTAAACTACTAATTAGATCATCCCAATGCTATAATTGCCACAATGTTCATAAACCAAATATGTATGCATAATCAATAAAAAATAGGCATATTCACAAATCTATACCATGCTAAATTGACCAAAAGATGATCACTTTCAAACTACCAAATCAAGCCATTAGCAAAATTATGAACTATCTCCTTTTTCACCATTCACCAACTCATATTATAACATTTCCATATTATCATTTTAGCCAACACAATATCAAGTTACCAACAGAGACCACATAAATATACATCATACCAAATAGATCATCAACCATAATGTCATTTATATACAATCCACACTTAATGGCTAGAATTCATCTAACAAAACACCTATACATGCCATTATAACCAAGACTCGAAATCTTCAAAATATATCAATATAACCGATGGATAGTGTGATGAAATCTCCAACAACTTCCAACCCGAACGAGCTTTTGATTATCTAGAAACACAAAGAAATTAGCACGAAGTAAGCATGTAATGCTTAGTAAGTTTATAATTCATAAACAAAACTTACCATTTCATCTTGTAAGCATAAAAATCAACTTGAAACTATCCAACATGGCTTTGGCATTAGCCTAAGCAACAACAACCTTTCAAGTTAGCAAATGACATAGCATAACAAATCATCTCATAGCATTGTAACTTTTATACATATTACTTCAAAGCATTCATACTTTCAACAAATGGCTGAGCATATTTCAATCATTAACAACTCATACAGTTTCATACTTTCATAATATCACTTACTAGAGCATTTTTCGAACCTTCCTTTTTCTCATACTCGTTGAACCATTAGAATAATATTGGATACGCGATAATCTCACACACTAAGTGCCCACATGTGGTCGAAACCACTACTAACTCATATCTAATATCAATGCTCTCTCTCGAGCCATAAATGGGTCTACTCACACAAGCTGTTAGTCAAGATGTAGCTACACGGTGCTGCTCACACAAGCTATCAAGTAATCGCAACAAATGCCAAAAACTCAGCCACCGGTAGGATGTACAAGACCAGCACCCAAAACATGGTAACCCCTAATGACATGTCACTTGTATCCTATATATTCCTAAGGTTCAAACAGGATTCGAAAGTCACCGAAACTTCATTGGATATTTTCGTAGAGTCATAATTTTAGTATATTTAACATAAAGACATTTAAATCAAATATAATTCAATGCTAATTAAATATACGAACTTACCTCAAACACGAAAGGAGAATTATGATTGATTAATCTAATACTTTTTCTTTTCCCTGATCTAAATTCGTAGTTGCTTTTCTTGATCTATATAACCAAATTTAACTAATTCAAACTTTATTCTATTCAATTTAATCCAAAAATCATGTTTTGGCAAAATTTCAATTTTACCCCTTAAATTTTAAATTCAATACAATTTAGTCCCTTGCTCGTAAAATGAAATTCATGCAATTTAATACAATCCCACTATATCCGAATATCGCTAATTCCCTTAGAAAGCCCTACATTTCCTTTATTTCACAATTTAACCCTAAATATTTTTTTATTTTTCAATTTAACCCCTAATTGAAAAATTCATCAAAATTTCCTTTACTAAAGTTGTTCAACTATCATCAAGCATTCGTTTTCTTCCATCAAACATAAAAAACTAACATACATTCATGGTAAAACCCTAGACTTTTAACAATTTTGCAAACTAGTCCTCGAGCTAGCTAGATTAAGCTACAACGATCTCGAAAACATAGAAATCATTAAAAACGAGTCGAAAACAAACTTACATGCAATGAGACTATGGCCGAACCTTCAAAAGCAGAACAATGGAGTTTTTGCTTCTTTATTTTCGGTTGAAGATAGGTTAGAAAGATGATACATTTTTGTTTTCATTATTTTACTGAGTTTACTTTATTAAATTACAACTTTAACCTTAATTAGTAACCTTTAAATCCATTAACAATATGTCCATATAAGACCACTCATATTATGGATGGTTTAATTACAACATAAGCCCTCCAAACTTTTATTATCAAAACTATTTAATCCCTTTAGCTTAAAGAACTCAAATTTTGTACCTTTTGAAATTTAATCCTTTTTATCAAATTAAACATGCAAACGATAACATTTCTTCACGAAACTTTTATACAACACTACTAACATGCTGTAGACATTAAAATAATAAAAAATAAATTTTTTGACATCAAATTTGTGGTCCTGAAACCACTTTTCTAATTTCACTGAAAACGGTCTGTTACAAATTGCCTCAGAATAAGTAGAAGGCTCTTGATTTCCATCTATATATTCAGCCACATTTAAAGCACAAGCAATTAGATCAGCCTCAGCATACCTCTTTGGAGGTTTAATTTCTCTTCTAGTTCTATTTTTGGCAATTGAATATTGTGGCGAAGAAGTGACTCTATTCTGATTTTCTGTACTAATTTAAGGAGTCGACTCTGTTGTAGATATTAGATCAATCTGAAGCTCCACCTACTTTTTTGTTCTTTACTTGAAGAGTCTTTAAGAGATAAGTTAGGTAGCAAAATAGTTTCATTAAAAAATAATATCTCTGCTAATTACAACTTTTCTATTTTTAGGGTACCATAACTTATACCCTTTTAAAAAAGCCTTATAACCAAGAAAAACATATTTAATAGATCTCGGTTCCAATTTTCCATTATCAATATGAGCATACGTAAGACACCCAAAAATCTTTAAAGTAGGATAATCAGCAGGCTTACTAGACCATATCTCTTGTAGAGTCTTTTCTCAATTGCAACGGATGGAGATTAATTGATCAAAAACATACAGTAGAGGCTGCTTCAGTCCAAATCGACTTTGATAAATTAGCATTCAACAACATACATCGAACCTTCTCCATGATTGTTCTGTTCATTTGTTCTGTAAAGCCATTTTACTATGGAGTATGATAGACTGTCAAGTGCCCCATGATCCTTTTTGATTTGCACAATTCATTAAATTCATTAGAAAAAAAACTCCAAGCCATTATTTATTCAGAGGTGTTTTATTTGTTTTCCTATCTGTTTCTCAACCATAGTTTTCCAATACTTGAATGCAGAAAACACATCCCTTTTCTACTTCAGGAAGAACGCCCAAACTTTTCTGGAAAAATCATCAATAAGTGTTAGCATATGATTAGCTCCACCTCTCGAAGACACTCTTGATGGTCCCTAAAGATCAGAATGAATATAATCCAATGTTTCCTTCATGTTATGGATTCCTCTGGTGAATCGAACTCTCTTTTGCTTCCCAAAAACACAGTGCTTATAAAACTTCAATTTGCTAATGTCCTGCCCATCAATAAGTCCTCTTTTGCTTAATTCTGACATGTCATTTTCACTCATATGCGCTAGATGCACATGCCAAAGTTGTAACATCCCATTTTTTAGTGGTGTAAAAAATAGTGGTTTCGGGACCACAAAATTCAATGAGTGAGTTCGTATAATTAGTATTTAAATTACACGAGTCAATCATAATTTTTATGTTGAATTCTAATTTGAGGAATTTTAACTAGTTGAATTAAAAGTTAGTACAAGTGGTTTGGTTCAACGTCAAGTGGTTATTGAAAACAAAGTATTAGGACCTCGTTTACGTAAATTAAAATCATAAATATTTTTATTAAATATTTACGGAGTCTTATTATATGTGAATTAAAATTTGGTCAAATAATTTTGATGATTTACTGTTAAATTAATGTCAAAGGATTAAATTGTAAAAGAGGTAAAAGTTACCTATTATAGATTTTAAAATACCAAAGGGATTAATTTGACAATTAGACCATTGCCAAAAGTCCAAGCAGTGGTGGATGGAAATCATTCCACTAACATTTGGGATATTTATTCATTAAGTCCTAATTAGTTTAAGGTTAAGTTGTAATTAACTTTATCTAATTGGAATTTAATATAATTGAAGGACCAAGTGTGTAGTTAAACCTTCCTTAAATCGCCTATTAATAGGAATGATGTAGAATTATCTAGAATGTGGTAAATTGCATTTAGATCCTAAATAATTAAAAAGAACTAAATCGTAGAGGTTGAAAAAGATGATTTATTAGTTAAAAAGGAGAAATTAAAGGACTAGAATGGTAATTAAGCTGTTAATGGCTATAGTGGATGGTTTTGGGCTTATATTTGTTAAGAATTGAATGAAATCATTAAAGGGCAAATTAATAATTGGGTAATTAATGGTTTAAAGTAAAAATTAAGTAAGAAAATGGTATCATCTTTTACATTTTCTATCTTTGAAAATCAAATAGGCCATGGGAGAAAGGAGAAAGCTTCAGTCAATTCGAGCTTGCTGATTTAGTAAGTAACCTCGTCTGTTTTTAGTAATTTTTATGTTTTTGAGCTCATTTTAGTTTAAACTAGCTAACGCAGGGAATAATTTGTAAAAGTATCCAATATTTTGGACTATGCCACTGATGAATTTAAGTTACTCTTGAAGTTTTATGAAAGAATATTAAGTTTGGTTGCTAAATGACTATTTTGTAAAGTAGTTTTTGTTGATTTTAATGTTTAAGGACTAAAATATGAAAAATAGTAAAAGTACAAGGACTTGATATTAACTAACAAAAAATATGGGCTATAATGAATTGGTATACTATTCATTGAGTTTGATTTTAGTTAAATTTGGTTAAATTGAAAGGTTGGGCCTTAAGGACTAAATTGCATAAAAGTAAAATATTGGGGGTAATTTTGTAAAAATGTCAAAAAAGATTTAATTGCATAAAATGAGTTAATTTTACTATTGGAATTAGTTATTTGAATGGAAAAATTTTCCTAGATCAAGTATGGGCTGAAAATCGGGGTGTAAAGAAGTTTCAAAATAGTCCATGTACTTTATCGTGTTGCAGTTTAGTTAGGTAAGTTCATAATATTTCTTTTATGTTACAATGATTCCATATATGTATATTGCATGTTTAGTATAACTAGATCCAACGTTAAACTTAACTATTGAATGATTTGAGGATAGATAATAAATGAATATGGTGAACATGTGATGTTTCTGAATAGCAGGCCTCGAGCTGGTGTTATCTATCAGGCATTGTGTCGGTGTGTTTATCGGGCTTTTTGCCTAGCAGGCTTTGTATCGGTGTTGTCCATCAAGCCTTGAGCTTGTGATATAGACTATATAGATGGCTGAGATTCTGCATGTGTTACGGATTCTCTACAGTTTGTGTAACAAGGATTGTGTGCCGGTGATTATTTAGCAAGTACTATGTACCATTGATACAGATCGTAACGATGGCTTGAGATCCTGTATATGTTGCAAATTCTCTATATCTAGTGTGAGCAACATTATGAACCAGTCAAAACTCTAAAATTAACTTGAATGAGTGATACCCTCTAATTAGATCTTATTAGTATGACGACTGAGAATGTGATGTGAATTAATGCACTATGTAATATGTGATGTGAATTAATGCACTATGTAATACTCACCTATTGTGAGTTGTGTTTGACAGGAACTTTGTTATTTGATCTTATAATTTGATCTGTTATGTTAATTTGGTAAGATTTATCGTTTAATTTAGCAAACTTACTAAGCTTCAATTAAGCTTACTCGTGCCTTGTCTTTTGTTTTGGAGACTACATTTTGTGATTGGGAGATTGAAACAAATCGTAGAATCACATTATCCCGAGGACTCTTTTGGTAGATTTTGTAAACATTTGGTTTATGTGGCATGTAGTAGGGAAAATGGTTATTATGCTATAATTCATGGCTATGTGTGATGTTTTATACTTCATGAATGAATGGTAGTCTTTATGGTATGATGATTAACCTTAAGTAAACTTGAGTAGGAGGTCAAGATGGTAAACATCATATTAAGTTGGAATGTTTGGAATGTGTTAGTTAGTGTATATTATGGCTTATAGATAGTTTCTTGATAATGAGTGGCATGAACATTGTAATGTGTTTGGTACATGATACTTTGGTTGGTTTTAGATGAATGGAAATGGTATGTTTTGGTTAACTTAAAATGTGTTTATAGACTTGTGGATATGTCAAATGAGTTGGTATAGATACCTGTACAATTGCATGAATAATAGGCTTGGAATTGGTCACTTTTACTGTAACACCCCTTACCCGTATCCGATGCCAGGACAGGGTTTGAGGCATTACCGAACTTAAAAGTACACAATTTCGTAAAATCGAGCCATAAAATTTCATTTAAATTAATAACATTCAATCACATGCATAATGTCTCTTACACGAGCTACCGAGTCTTTAAACATGCATTAAAGGCAGTTTGAGACTAAACTGAGAACTTTGGAAAGTTTTGGGAAAACTTAGAAAAATTTTACTAAAATAGGGCCACACGCCCGTGTGGACACAGGGACATGCCCGTGTCCTCAGGCAGTGTAACTCTCTGTTTATGACGTTAACAAAAAAAATTGAACCACATGGCCAGGCCACACGCCCGTGTGCTAGGCCGTGTCCTCCACGTGGTTGAGACACATGGCCGTCTCTCTACCCATGTGGCTAGCACTTAGGCTATTTTCCAAGTCTTTTGTTACCATTAATCCCTCACATTTTTACACACATCAAAGGTATTCATCATGGCATCATTTTAAAGATTTAACATACTTCACTAAGGTATATTCTTAACATTAACATGCTATCATTCACGAGTTGGACATGCTCGCATAATGCCAAATCTAGACACAACAATCCATATTCATTGACCCTGTCATATGATGATCGTTTATACCAAATTTTTGTGTTCATCGACTTATCAAGTGACTTTATTCAAACATCAAGCATTCATGTCCAATTATAATCATCTTATTTCCATATTATACAATTACTTCATGGCTATGACCATTTCGATTGGTCATGAAGCATTTATCTTACACATATGTCTTAACACCAATCATGCATGTGCCACAAGCATAATCACATCATCGCAACACAAGCATTAAAACTTAGCATAGATAACTAGGCTTACAAGTCACAATCATTATAAGCCACATCTCATGGCTATATACAATGAATCAATATAAGCCAATACATTTGGCTATTCATAACAACACCTATCATAAAAAACTAAGTCCTTATACATGCCACTCACTTGAAGGTGCTTAATACATATATGTCAATACTCGAAAGGTGATGACTTGATAGTGTGATACTTCCTCCGATGATTTCCAACCCTGAGCTAATCTGTCAACGCTAAAGAAATGGAAAGGAGGGAGTAAGCTTTATAGCTTAGTAAATCCATATGAAAATAATAAGCAATTTAATCATCATGTTTCCCAAGGTAATATAATCACAATTTCACTTTTAGTTATGTTCAAGTCAAGCTGTTTACTCGAGTCATAGTCACTTAATTACTTATAACTTGAGCTATGGTAATCCAAATTATGATCCGATAATTTTCCCTGAAACTAGACTCACATATCTTCTTATCATAAACTTTTTAGAATTTTTGGTCTACGCAATAAGTACAGTTTATTCTTTAAAGTCTCCCCTATTCTGCTATTTGACAGCTTCGAGCTTTCTTTACTAAAAATTGATTATCTCTTAGTACGAGATTCGGATAATGTTCCCGTCTATTTATATTGAAAATAGACTCATTTATAATTTAGTCAAATAAATTCTAACTGGTAATCATTTTTTTTTACAATTTTTAGTGATTTTTCAAATTTAAGATAGGGGAGCCCGAAATCACTCTGACTCTGTCTCACAAAAATTCAAATATCTCATAATATGAGATTCTTTTGCTTACACGTTTCCTCTATGTGAAGCTAGACTCAATAAGATTTAATTTCATATCTTATTCAGTCTCTAATTTGATTTCCACAATTTTTGGTGGATTTTCAAAGTCAGACTATTGCTGTTCTCCAAAACTATTTTAGTGCAATATGATGATAACTATCATAAGTTCATTTTCAACTAATCATGAACTCATCGTTTCATGGATTCTATGTTCAATTACATAAAGACATATTCATCATTCAAGCCTTTTTGCACACTTATAATATGTTCATATATATATATATACGTATACATAAACTTTCTCGTCACATATCATCCTTTAACAAGGCATCACTCATGAGTATAACGTACGCACCTATACATGTCCGTAGCATATCAAATAACTTTACCTTCATTGCCATGCCCATATTGGAACTTTCATCGCATCATTCATTATAATACTCTTTGAACACTCGGAATACTATTGGATATGCGAAAACTTACACTTAAGTGCCACATAAACATACGTACCCAAAGCTACCTCATATCATGCAATGCTTGCAATTGAGCTACTCACGGGCTTGCTCATATAAGCTATCGATCAAGGCGTAACTACACGGGTTACTCACAAAAGTTGTCAGGTATTCGACCACTTAAGGATTACCTAGCCACTGGTAGGACACACAAGACAATTACCCGGAACTTAATCACATGTATCGCATCCATTATGAACTTGGACCACTCAACGAGCTCGGATGCTCGTATCCATAATGAAATCGAACCACTCAACGAGCTCGGATGCCACATATATCACAAACCTGGACCACTTAACGAGTTCAGACTTCTTAATTCCTAGTGACATGTCACTTGTGTCCTAAACTATTCCTAAGGTTCAAACAAGATTTTCCTCACTTGCACATGACATACTTTGCCGTACTTGCTCGTGATGTCATATTTAACAGCTATATATCATTCATGCTTACAATAGTACCAATTGCCCATTCATAGCATAATAAGGCATAACTCAAATAGCAAATAAGCTTTTATAAATTTACATAACATATATCACCTATTTCATATATCACTTGTCATATATCATCATTTTCTTGCATTTCATGTAATGTTCTTCCGTGTCATATTTCCACATCATGCACAACATTCCATAAACTTTTCCAATGTATTCAATCATACAATTTATTCAATAATAGTAAAGAATTATAATTCAAACATAACATTGCATTATAATTATCATACGAACTTAGCTCGAATCCGAGCATGGCTAATTATTTCATTTTAGTCCACAATCTCGTTCTTTCCCGAGTTAAGCCCGAATCTTGGTTTTCTAACATTTCAAATATTGCTTATTTATGACTCACATTATTCATATAGACCCAAAAATCATATTATAGCAAAATTACGTTTTGCCCCTAAACTTTATCATATTTACACTTTTTCCCCAAGGCTCGTAAAATGATTTTCATTTAATTTCTTTGTATTTTAAGCCTAGTCGAATCATTTTCATCACTATAGAAGCCCACAATTTCCACTAACACACTTTTATCACAAATTTTATAACTTTTATAATTTAGTCTTTTTAAGCATTTTCACCAAAAATCACTTAGCAAAAGTTGTTTATTTAACACCCAACATTCATTTTCTACCATTATACATCAAAACACATGCATATCACTCATGGGTAAATTTTTAAGCATGAACCCCAGTTCAAAATAATGGTAGAAATAGGTAAATTGAGTTACCGAGACTTCAAAAATGTAAAGAACATTAAAAACGGGGTTCAAGATCACTTACAAATGAGCCTGGAAGCTTGAACCAAACCCTAGCCATGGCTTCCATGGTAGATTCGGCTGGTACAAGAAGAAGATGGACAAATTTGGCTTATTTTTGCTTTTTAATTCTTTTAATTTTTAGATTACTAAAATGCCCCTAACTTCAAAATATTCTATTTCACCCATTTCATGTCTATTTTTGTCCAACAATTAACCAATGGTCTAATTACCATTTAAGGACATCAAATTTAAAATTTCAAAATAAATTTGACACCTCTAACATGTAGAACTCAACTTTTGCACTATTACAATTTAGTCTTTTTGACTAAATTGAGTGCCAAACGTCAAAATTTTCGAACGAAATTTTTACTAAATCATCCAGTGAAATTGTAGACCATAAAAAATATAATAAAAATAAGTTTCCTTACGTCAGATTTTTGGTCCTAAAACCACTATTCTGACTATGCCCTAATTCGGGATGTTACAACTCTCCCCCTTTAGGGATTTTCGTCCCCGAAAATCTTACCAGAAGAGTGGTTTAGCTTACACATAAACTCCACTATCACATAATCATTGCTAAAGAACTTTTACTCAGGCTATGCTTAACAGTTCACTCTTTAATTCCTCATGCTAGAGTCATGAGCAATTCTTCACCGTATAACACATCAACTGAATCTTGATCTCTATCCGCTTAAAGAGAACTAGCATACTAAGAAATCTGACAATCTTGAAGATACATGATTCCATTGATTCGTTAAGTGAAAATTCAACATATGCTAAAATGATTTACAGATCTCACCAAACATTTTCCTCTTTCAAAGATAAGAATAATCCTAATAACAATCCATGTATTCAAACACAAAGATCAGAAATGTCGAGTTCCAAACTCGAGCACCAATACATCACTCCTGTGAGTTTCCTTGCAAACTCTCTGAATAACTCTGGATTTTCTACCCAAGCACTTGTAACCACATTTTTCTTTACTCAGAGATCATACAATAATTAACTCAAGTCGTCTACGCTATCTCAAACTCAGATCTGTCTATAACATTGGATACTTTGAGCTATCACATTGCCTTTTTGTCTTATAACACTTCGTAAACCATTCAACTACATATCGCTGAAAATCTAGAAGTCTCTGCCCAATGCAGACTGAACCAGTTCAAAGGCTTCGGTTAATAATGTTCTCGTCTATTCAAAGCTTTACTAACATGCAATAGACCTTTCGACTTTCACAAGGCAAAAATTTTATCATTCAAAGCAGCTTTAAATCATATTGACGTCTTCTAAGATATATACACTCTTCATTCAGACTATTTGTCCTTTACCCGAAAAGAAAAGAAATAAAATCCTATTCTCAGACATTAATATTCCAATTAAATGTTTCAAACAATAACCAATACCGATTTAACAACCAAGTCAGTCTTAATCAACAATAAATGACATTTCAAGAAATCCTCTCTTCCAGTCGATAGAATGATTCAACATGTAATCATTCAAAATTCACTCATCATGCCAATTAAAGTCTATTTCAATTGCATTAACTCAAGGTAGCATAAATATTCCCTATTGAAGGCATTAACTTGATTAACTTACTCGAGGAAAGAAATTCACCATACAAATTGTAACTAGCAATTTCACCACTTATGCCTTTGCCGATATCAATTCTTCGCACGAAAATTGGGAGAAATCCAGATACTGGAATCATCACGTTACTATAATCAACCAGAAGCATGATCATAATTAATCATAGTCTTCATAGGCTAAAGAACACATTTTAGATATGAGCCACAATCGATAATTTGCGGAATAGAGATGACATGAAAACTAAGATAAAGAAGTCCTAAGACAAAGAAATCCAAAATACAATATCATAATGAAAGACCTAGAACAACGCTCATAAGAAAATTATGAAGAATCTCGATAATTCCTCAGAGAAAAGAAATCTAGAAGAATACATTAATCCAACTCACTGGAGTTAAATGCAACAATGATAATATACCTTCCCATATATGTATCTAACAGAACATCGATTTGAAGAAACAAAATTATAACATCATGTGTATTTTCTCATAAAGTCCCAATAGATGAAATCTAATAGAATGCCAGAGAGAAATAGAGCAATACAGATTGTACACCAGTCGAACTGTCAATACTTTTGTCTATACATCCTGATTAGAAAACACTCCCATAGAACAAGGATTTTATCAGTAGAGTAATGGCCATAGGAATAATCCCAAGAATAATTAAACATATAGAATACTTCAGAAGAAGCCGCCGAAGTCTGTTCAGCCATAATTGTCACACTCAGATATCTTACCACTTTCAAATATTATTCCCTCAACTATTTATGTCATCATAAATCCCATATTATGAATCTCATTGAAGAAGATCCAATTAATACATTTCTTGACATCGCACCTTACTAGTTCTGTCTTTACTTATCAATCCAATTTAATCTTTGATCATATTTATAATCACTTTACAGCTGAACTCCTTGGTTTCATACTTGTGAGCTTATTCAACACTGATCTCATAAAATCCTTTACAGAACACCAGTCTGGTAAGGGGGTGGGGTCGTAAGGTCCCTAACTCGTTTCTCATACACATATACATATAACACTATTTCATCATTATATTAACATTTTCACAAGCATATCATTCACTTCAGGAAAATTATTATTCACACTTGTATGGCATGAACCTTCCAATTATATTATTTAAACTAGTACACTTATGCATGCATTCTATGGATTTTGAATAACTTTACTTATCCCATTCTATGGATTTTGAACAACTTTACTTATCCCAATTGTTCAATCAAACAAGTCAGGCACATAACATTACATAAGGGCCAAACAAACATGGATAAGTATATCACAATCTAAACTTTCATCTTGCACATCATCGTATACATATCTTTACATTCACATGAATCAATCCATCAATTTAACATAGATAAGATCATTACATTATAATCCCTTGTTTCATTTAAAGATATCATTGAAATTCATCAATATGCAAAGTCCAATCGGGACAATGACATTTTTATCTGTAACACGATATTGTAAACCTTTATTCATACCTTTATGAATTTCTTTTTATCACATTCACTTAATCAAACAAGTCAAGTGCACAATATCAAATGTACATCAAACAAGCATAGGTACTCATCATAACATGAACTTTCATCTCACATGTCATCACGTACATATCATGAACTTTTATTCATACCTTTTTGAATTTAAACTCATTGTAATTGTAATTTACTCAAATACCTTAGCTTCACGTTGAACATGGTCGGTGTAGCTCGGTTAGAGAGTACCTTTGTCTAAATAAGATAGTTCTCATTCGCGTCGGGAGACTTCACACTATCATAGATTGGTGGCATGTATAGCTAGACTCTCATGCATGCTAGGTTAGTCAGAGAACCGACTAAACCATAGCTCTGATACCATTAAATATAACATCCCTTACCCGTATTTGACGTCGAGATAGGGTTTGAGGCGTTACCGAACTTAAAAGTACACAATTTCATAAAATCGAGCCATAAAATTTCATTTAAATTAAAAACAGTCAATCACATGCAAAATGTCCCTGACACGAGCTACCGAGGCTCTAAACATGCATTAAAGGCAGTTTGGGACTAAACTGAGAACTTTGGAAAGTTTTGAGAAAACTTAGAAAAATTTTCATGAAACAAGGTCACACACCCGTGTGGACACAGGGACACGCCCGTGTCCTCAGGCTGTGTAACTTTCTATTAATGATGTTAGCAAAACAAATTGAACCACACGGCCAAGCCACACGCCTCTGTGCTAGGCTATGTCCTCCACACGGCTGAGACACATGGTCGTGTCTCTGCCCATATGGCTAGCACTTAGGCTATTTTCCAAGCCTTTTGTTACCATTAATCCCTCACATTTTTACACACATCAAAAAGATTCATCATGGCATCATTTTAATGATTTAGCATACTTCACAAAGGTATATTCTTAACATTAACATGCTATCATTCAAGAGTTACACATGCTTGCATAATGCCAAATCTAGACACAACAATCCATATTCATTGACCCTGTCATATGATGACCATTTATACCAAATTTTCATGTTCATCGACTTATCAAGTGACCTTATTCAAACATCAAGCATTCATGCCCAATCATCATCATCTTATTTCCATATCATACAATTACTTCATGGCTATGACCATTTTGATTGGTCATGAAGCATTTATCATACACATATGTCTTAACACCAATCATGCATGTGCCACAAGCATAATCACATCATTGCAACACAAGCTGTAACAGCCCGATTCTGGGCCTAGTCGGAATAGTGGTTTCGGGACCACAAATCCGACGAGGGAAAATATGGTTATTATTATATTTTTATGATCTACAATTTCATGGAAAATTTTCGTAAAAATTTCGTTCGAAAATTTCGACGTTTGGGCACTCAATTTAGTCAAAAGGACTAAATTGTAAATAGTGCAAAAGTTGAGTTCTACATCTTAGAGGTGTCTAATTGCTATGAAATTTTAAATTGGAGGTCTTTATGTGGTAATTAGACCATTAGTTAGTTGATGGACAAAAATAGACATAAGAAATGGGTGAAATAGATTTTTTTTAAATGGGGGCATTTTAGTCATTTGGTTATTAAATAGAATTAAATGGGAAAAAGATGGCAAAATATGCTCATCTTCTTCATGGTGAACGAAATCAGCAAGGGGGAAGCCATATTTAGGGTTTTTAAGCTTTCAAGCTCCATAATCAAGAAAGACGTGAAGATTATCTCAAACGAGGAAAAGAAAAGATAGTGGAGTGAAGTGCAAAATTACGATATTTTGCACCGAGGTAAGTAAACACGTGACTTGATGTATTATTTTGACATTAATTGATATATGTTGAGATTTATTTGGAATTAAAATAAATGTTTGGCCATATCCTAAAAATGTTGTTAAATCGGGAAAGGTGGTAAAGGGTTGCAATATATGATTTATGGGTTGAACACTCGGAATAAGCCGAAGTATGTTGTACATAAAGGGGTTGCTGTGTGCTGATTCCCCGATTCATTGGTGGTGCTATGTGCGATATCCACCGTATCTTTGAAATGTGAAAGGGGGTTGCTATGTGCTGATTCCCCCGAGGGGTTGCTAAGTGCTGATTCCCCGGTTCATTGGTGGTGCTAAGTGCGATATCCACCGTATCTCTGAAATAAAAAGGGGGTTGCTATGTGCTGATTCCCCCAAGGGGTTGCTAAGTGCTGATTCCCCGATTAAGTGGTGGTGCTAAGTGCGAGATCCACCAATAACGGTTAACATTCCGAGTGCTCAACGAAAAAGTGTGGAAGGTGAATATTGCCATATGGTGGAAATTTTTATGGGGCAAATATTGAGTTGGATACTAAATCGATCCATGTATGAGATGGGAGAAAATATCAAAAACGAAAAAGGAACGATTTAATTATAAACTGTGTTGAACAACAGCAGTTGGGTAACTTTGAAAAAAATCACCATAAATGGTGGAAAATGAATGGGAAGCTGAATAATATATGAAATTGAAGCTGGATGTGTCTGTTTTCATATGAAAGAAATAGAATAAGCAAAAGAGTTGTATTTTTGGAGATATCTGAATTTTACTAAAACAGGGCTGGATTGATTTCGAGATCCCCTGTTCTAACTTTGGAAAATTACCAAAAATTGTAAAAAAATAATTATGGCATGAAATTTATATCCCTGGAATCCTTATTGAGTCTATTTTTATTAGAAACAAGAAAACCCATTTTTCAAATTTTGTACAGAGAGTTAAGTAAATTTTAGTGAGGAAGGGTCAGAACCGTTGGGCAGTGAAACAGGGGAAGGTTTAATGAATAAACTGTACTAATTGGCTGGGTTAAAAATTCTGAAATTTTTATGGTGAAATGGTATATGAGTCTAGTTTCAGGGAAAATTTACAGAACTCAATTTGGATCCCTGTAGCTCCAGATAAAAATAAATTAGCGACTATGACGCAGAAAAACAGCTTGCTGGAAATTGCCTAAACAATAAAGTTATTCATGAATAAGTTTATATTTTGGTGTAGTTATGGGAGTAATTACTTATTTATCATGTGTTTACTTACTAAGCTATATGCTTACTCGATTTTATTTTTTCTCTTGGTTATAGTGACTTCCAACAACTCGGAAATTGGAACGAAGTCAGACAATCATCTACACTATCCTTCACATTTGGGGTATTTTACTACTAGTGTTCCGAAATTTTATGGCATGTATAGACACTTTATGTAATGTGGGATCATCATGTAAATATATGTTATGGTTCCCTTTTAAATGTAGTGTTTATTAATAGTTAAACTATATGTGTGTTTATACAAATGAAATTGGTTGGTATATTGGAATGTGTTCTAAATTTGCAGGAGGTTTAAGCAAAAATAAGTAGAAATGCTGTCGAAAATTTTTAAAAATTTAGTAATACCTCATACTCTGTTCCGGTAAGGAATACGGGTAAGGGGTGTTACACAAGCATTAAAACTTAGCATAGATAAATAGCTATATACAATGAATCAATATAAGCCAATACATTTGGCTATTCATAACAACACCTATCATAAAAACTAAGTCCCTATACATGCCACTCACTTGAAGGTGCTTAATACATATATGTCAATACTCGAAAGGTGATGACTTGATAGTGTGATACTGTCTCTGATGATCTCCAACCCTGAGCTAATCTATCAACACTAAAGAAATGGAAAAAAGGGAGTAAGCTTTATAGCTTAGTAAGTCCATATGAAAATAATAAGTAATTTAATCAACATGTTTCCCAAGGTAATATAATCACAATTTCACTTTTAGTTATGTTCAAGTCAAGCTGTTTACTCGAGTCATAGTCACTTAATTACTTATAACTTGAGCTATGGTAATCCAAATCATGATCCGATAATTTTCCCTGAAACTAGACTCACATATCTTCTTATCATAAACTTTTTATAATTTTTGGTCTAGCCAATAAGTACAGTTTATTCTTTAAAGTCTCCCTTATTCTGCTGTTTGACAGCTTCAACCTTTCTTTACTACAAATTGATTATCTCTTAGTACGAGATTCAGATAATGTTCCCGTCTATTTATATTGAAAATAGACTCATTTATAATTTAGTCAAATAAATTCTAACCAATAATCATTTTTTATTACAATTTTTAGTGATTTTACAAAGTTAAGATAGGGAAGCCCAAAATCACTCTGAATCTGTCTCAAAAAAATTCAAATATCACATAATATGAGATTCTTTTACTTACACAATTTCCTCTATGTAAAACTAGACTCAATAAGATTTAGTTTCATATCTTATTTAGTCTCTAATTCGATTCCCACAATTTTTGGTGGATTTTCAAAGCCAGACTACTACTGTTCTCCAA